>NC_048582.1:7125541-7168041 GCF_013265735.2 Oncorhynchus mykiss | reverse complement strand
TAGATACTGTAGTAGCCCTCTTCAGACCACAGTGGTTGAATCCTCCAACTGGCTTCTCTATAGATGGGGACAGGGCCAGGGCCCTAGATACTGTAGTAGCCCTCTTCAGACCACAGTGGTTGAACCCTCCAACTGGCTTCTCTATAGATGGGGACAGGGCCAGTTAAGGGCCCTAGATACTGTAGTAGACCTCTTCAGACCACAGTGGTTGAACCCTCCAACTGGCTTCTCTATAGATGGGGACAGGGCCAGTTAAGGGCCCTAGATACTGTAGTAGACCTCTTCAGACCACAGTGGTTGAACCTTCCAACTGGCTTCTCTGTAGATGGGGACAGGGCCAGTTAAGGGCCCTAGATACTGTAGTAGACCTCTTCAGACCACAGTGGTTGAACCCTCCAACTGGCTTCTCTATAGATGGGGACAGGGCCAGTTAAGGGCCCTAGATACTGTAGTAGCCCTCTTCAGACCACAGTGGTTGAACCTTCCAACTGGCTTCTCTATAGATGGGGACAGGGCCAGTTAAGGGCCCTAGATAATGTAGTAGACCTCTTCAGAAATCCTTTATACCAACTGGGTTCAAACTCCGGGTCTCCTGCGTGCCACAAGACTGTTAGCCCACTGATGGAGGTGAAAGGCTTTAGCTCAGTGGGATAACACAGTCTTGTGCAACAGTGCGATGCATAACTTTGTCTGAGACCTGAAGCTTTAGCAGGCTAACACAGTCCTGTATAGAGGCACAACCCAGCTGGTAACTGTATACACTGTGTAAGCTAGCTGTGTTTATTCTGGCTGTCAGGGACCTGCTGAATGTACTGCTTTCTCTGGGATGAAATCATCAGACCTGGACAGATCGTCTCATCCACATTAGTCTCATGATTATGGATTGATAGAGATCATTCTATTCATCCTACATCAGATAGGAAGGGTTGCCTGGTTACAGATGAGCCTGGGTTATTCAAGGAAACAACAGACTACACACACGCGTGAGCGCACACACGAACACAGCAAACTAACTCTCAGACACGCACAGCGAACACACACACACAGACATACACACACACACACACACACACACACACACACACACACACACACAGACACACACACACACACACAGACACACACACACACACACAGACACACACACACACACACACACACACACACACAGACACACACACACCTACTGTAGATGTTAATGAACAGATGCTGCTGTTGTAATATGAGGATTGAAATGAAAGCAAGGCCAGAAGATAAAAGATGATGAAAGAAAGAGGGTTGTATCTTCTGTTCATCTCTCTCCTCCTCTCATCGCCCTCTCCCAGCCTTGGAGGATAAAAGCAGCGTTGTCTTTTGTCTGAATCATAATAACAAATCAGATGTTCTGTGCATCTATGTGTGTTGATGTATAACAACAGCAGAGATGGTGTTTTGAGGAAACATGGACGACTGTCATTGGAGCAGTTGTCAGCTTAATTCAGTTGATGTTGATATGTGTTACTGCCCCCTGCTGGTATGGAATGGCAGTGACTGGTTTTATTTATTTATTTTTATTTAACTAGGCAAGTCAGTTAATTAAGAACAAATTCTTATTTTCAATGATGGCCTAGGAACAGTGGGCAGAACGACAGATTTGTACCTTGTCAGCTCGGGGGTTTGAACTTGCAACCTTTCGGTTACTAGTCCAACACTCTAACCACTAGGCTACCCTGCCGCCCCAGGCATAACTCCTGGTCATACTGTTGAGGTTATACTGTTGAGGTCATACTGTTGAGGTCATACTGTTGGGGTCATACTGTTGGGGTCATACTGTCGGGGTCATACTGTCGGGGTCATACTGTCGGGGTCATACTGTTGAGCTCATATTGTTGAGCTCATATTGTTGGGGTCATACTGTTGGGGTCATACTGTTGGGGTCATACTGTTGAGCTCATACTGTTGAGGTCATACTGTTGGGGTCATATTGTTGGGGTCATACTGTTGGGGTCATATTGTTGGGGTCATACTGTTGGGGTCATACTGTTGAGGTCATACTGTTGGGGTCATACTGTCGGGGTCATACTGTCGAGGTCATATTGTTGGGGTCATACTGTTGGGGTCATACTGTTGGGGTCATACTGTTGAGCTCATAATGTTGGGGTCATACTGTTGGGGTCATATTGTTGGGGTCATACTGTTGAGCTCATACTGTTGAGGTCATACTGTTGGGGTCATATTGTTGGGGTCATACTGTTGATGTCATACTGTTGGGGTCATACTGTTGAGGTCAATACTGTTGGGGTCATACTGTTGGGGTCATACTGTTGGGGTCATATTGTTGAGCTCATATTGTTGGGGTCATACTGTTGGGGTCATACTGTTGGGGTCATACTGTTGAGCTCATACTGTTGGGGTCATACTGTTGGGGTCATACTGTTGGGGTCATACTGTTGAGCTCATACTGTTGAGGTCATACTGTTGGGGTCATATTGTTGGGGTCATACTGTTGATGTCATACTGTTGGGGTCATACTGTTGAGGTCATACTGTTGGGGTCATACTGTTGATCTCATACTGTTGGGGTCATACTGTTGGGGTCATATTGTTGGGGTCATACTGTTGGGGTCATACTGTTGAGGTCATACTGTTGGGGTCATACTGTCGGGGTCATACTGTCGAGGTCATATTGTTGGGGTCATACTGTTGGGGTCATACTGTTGGGGTCATACTGTTGAGCTCATATTGTTGGGGTCATACTGTTGGGGTCATATTGTTGGGGTCATACTGTTGAGCTCATACTGTTGAGGTCATACTGTTGGGGTCATATTGTTGGGGTCATACTGTTGATGTCATACTGTTGGGGTCATACTGTTGGGGTCATATTGTTGAGCTCATATTGTTGGGGTCATACTGTTGGGGTCATACTGTTGGGGTCATACTGTTGAGCTCATACTGTTGGGGTCATACTGTTGGGGTCATATTGTTGGGGTCATACTGTTGGGGTCATACTGTTGAGGTCATACTGTTGGGGTCATACTGTTGAGGTCATACTGTTAGGGTCATATTGTTGGGGTCATACTGTTGAGGTCATACTGTTGGGGTCATACTGTTGAGGTCATACTGTTGAGGTCATACTGTTGGGGTCATACTGTTGGGGTCATACTGTTGAGCTCATACTGTTGGGGTCATACTGTTGGGGTCATATTGTTGGGGTCATACTGTTGGGGTCATACTGTTAGGGTCATATTGTTGGGGTCATATTGTTGGGGTCATACTGTTGGGGTCATACTGTTGAGGTCATACTGTTGGGGTCATACTGTTGAGGTCATACTGTTGAGGTCATACTATTGGGGTCATACTGTTGGGGTCATACTGTTGGGGTCATACTGTTGAGGTCATACTGTTGAGGTCATACTGTTAAGGTCATACTGTTGGGGTCATACTGTTGGGGTCATACTGTTGGGGTCATACCGTGTCTAAAAACATAGCTGAGTGTCTTCTCTTCCACTGATAACAACAAAACATAATTTATGTGCAAATGAATAATAACAATCTATTCTCCTGTTCTCTCTTTCCCTATTTTAAGCCATCGTTGTAAATAATAATTTGTTCTTAACTGACTTGCCTTGTTAATTAAACGTTAAATTATATATATATATATTTTTAAATCTTCATAACCCTATCAATGAATAACGATCACAACTGCCAATGAATGAAAAGGACAGCAGAACCTAACCTGCTGTCTGTCTTTCGAAGAACATCATTTCATTAATATAAATATGACCAATCTATTCTCCTGTTGTCTCTCTCCCTAGCTGTCTCTAACCTGGATGTGGAGAGTAAGCTAACAGTGCACTACCAGGCCCCATGGCACCAGCACCACAACGTGTTTCACCCCTGCAGCCGGCCGCCATGCGTAGAGGAGCTCCACAGACATGCCAAGCAGAGCCTGCGAGCCCTGCACAGAGGTGACATACCCCGCCTAACATACACCACCTAACACCTAGCATACACCACCTAACATACACCGCCTAACATACACCACCTAACATACACCACCTAACACCTAGCATACACCACCTAACACACACCACCTAACACCTAACACACACCACCTAACACACACCACCTAACACACACCACCTAACACCTAACACACACCACCTAACACACACCACCTAACATACAACACCTAACACCTAACACACACCACCTAACACACACCACCTAACACACGTCACCTAACACCTAACACACACCACCTAACACCTAGAATACACCACCTAACACCTAGCATACACCACCTAACACCTAACATACACCACCTAACACCTAGCATACACCACCTAACACCTAGCATACACCACCTAACACCTAGCATACACCACCTAACACCTAGCATACACCACCTAACACCTAGCATACACCACCTAACACCTAGCATACACCACCTAACACCTAACATACACCACCTAACACCTAACATACGTCACCTAACACACACCAACACACACCACCTAACATACACCACCTAACACACACCACCTAACACCTAGCATACACCACCTAACACCTAGCATACACCACCTAACACCTAGCATACACCACCTAACACCTAGCATACACCACCTAACACCTAGCATACACCACCTAACACCTAACATACACCACCTAACACCTAGCATACACCACCTAACACCTAGCATACACCACCTAACACCTAACATACACCACCTAACACCTAGCATACACCACCTAACACCTAACATACACCACCTAACACCTAACATACACCACCTAACACCTAACATACGCCACCTAACACCTAACATACACACACCAACACACACCACCTAACATACACCACCTAACATACACCACCTAACACACACCACCTAACACCTAGCATACACCACCGAACACCTAACATACACCACCTAACACACACCAACACACACCACCTAACATACACCACCTAACATACACCACCTAACACCTAACATACACCACCTAACACCTAACATACACCACCTAAGACACACCACCTAACACCTAACATACACCACCTAACACACACCACCTAACACTTAACACACACCACCTAACACCTAACATACACCACCTCACACACCACCTAACACCTAACACAGACAACCTAACACAGAAACACCAAGCAGAGCTTCTGAGCCCTACACAGAGCTTGGGAACCAAAGCACACAAGCACACACACCATAAACCATACACTCTACCTAAAAACAGTTTGAACCAGGATTGGTGTGAAGTCCATCAGTAATCCCTCATATGTGGTGCCACCTAGTGTTAGTACTGTGAACACCTGCTGGTCTGGGTTCTAGAAAACTCTTGATTGACATCATCTCAGTGAGGAGCCAGTGGCTGTTAAAGCTGTAACACAACATGGTGACTGCTAGTGAATACAGTCACAACATGGTGACCGCTAGTGAATACAGTCACAACATGGTGACTGCTAGTGAATACAGTCACAACATGGTGATCGCTAGTGAATAGTCACAACATGGTGACTGCTAGTGAATACAGTCACAACATGGTGACTGCTCGTGAATACAGTCACAACATGGTGACCGCTAGTGAATACAGTCACCACATGGTGACTGCTAGTGAATACAGTCACCACATGGTGACTGCTAGTGAATACAGTCACAACATGGTGACTGCTTGTGAATACAGTCACAACATGGTGACCGCTAGTGAATACAATCACAACATGGTGACTGCTAGTGAATACAGTCACAACATGGTGACTGCTCGTGAATACAGTCACAACATGGTGACTGCTAGTGAATACAGTCACAACATGGTGACTGCTCGTGAATACAGTCACAACATGGTGACCGCTAGTGAATACAATCACAACATGGTGACTGCTAGTGAATACAGTCACAACATGGTGACTGCTAGTGAATACAGTCACAACATGGTGACTGCTAGTGAATACAGTCACAACATGGTGACTGCTAGTGAATACAGTCACAACATGGTGACTGCTAGTGAATACAGTCATCTAATATAGCGAGACCCTGTCAGAATCTGACCTCAGTATTTCCCTCATGGTATCTAATGTAGCGAGACCCTGTCAGAATCTGACCTCAGTATTTCCCTCATGGTTTACAGACCAACAGCAACGTCAACGGGCGAACAGCCGCGAGCGCCGAGTGACCATCTCCATCTCTGGGGCTCCTCCAATGCCCACCCTCCCTTCCCCACGCACCCTCAGACGGCACGAGCAGAGGGGCAGGCACAGCCGCGCGGTAAGGGGATACACATGTCTTTACAGGCTTTGCTCAAGCGCTATACAAGCACACCTGATACAACAGCTAATCAATAGTCCCGAGGAGAAGTCCTGAAATGACTTGACTGATATAGCAGCTAATCAATAGTCCTGAGGAGAAGTCCTGAAATGACTTGACTGATACAGCAGCTAATCAATATCCCGAGGAGAAGTCCTGAAATGACTTGACTGATATAGCAGCTAATCAATGTCCCGAGGAGAAGTCCTGAAATGACTTGACTGATATAGCAGCTAATCAATATCCTGAGGAGAAGTCCTGAAATGACTTGACTGATATAGCAGCTAATCAATATCCTGAGGAGAAGTCCTGAAATGACTTGACTGATATAGCAGCTAATCAATGTCCTGAGGAGAAGTCCTGAAATGACTTGACTGATATAGCAGCTAATCAATGTCCTGAGGAGAAGTCCTGAAATGACTTGACTGATATAGCAGCTAATCAATATCCCGAGGAGAAGTCCTGAAATGACTTGACTGATATAGCAGCTAATCAATGTCCCGAGGAGAAGTCCTGAAATGACTTGACTGATATAGCAGCTAATCAATGTCCCGAGGAGAAGTGCTGAAATGACTTGACTGATATAGCAGCTAATCAATATCCTGAGGAGAAGTCCTGAAATGACTTGACTGATACAGCAACTAATCAATATCCTGAGGAGAAGTCCTGAAATGACTTGACTGATATAGCAGCTAATCAATGTCCCGAGGAGAAGTCCTGAAATGACTTGACTGATATAGCAGCTAATCAATGTCCCGAGGAGAAGTCCTGAAATGACTTGACTGATATAGCAGCTAATCAATGTCCTGAGGAGAAGTCCTGAAATGACTTGACTGATATAGCAGCTAATCAATGTCCTGAGGAGAAGTCCTGAAATGACTTGACTGATATAGCAGCTAATCAATGTCCTGAGGAGAAGTCCTGAAATGACTTGACTGATATAGCAGCTAATCAATATCCTGAGGAGAAGTCCTGAAATGACTTGACTGATATAGCAGCTAATCAATGTCCTGAGGAGAAGTCCTGAAATGACTTGACTGATATAGCAGCTAATCAATGTCCCGAGGAGAAGTCCTGAAATGACTTGACTGATATAGCAGCTAATCTGTATTTGTTTGTTTTATTGACAAGCAGCAGGCGAGACCAGAGAGAGAGATAGAATATCAACGGAAGGTAAACTATCACATAGTGTAGTGCCTGTTGTGTGTTGTCAACCTACAAGTGGTGTGTGATGTCAACCTATAAGTGGTGTGTGATGTCAACCTATAAGTGGTGTGTGTTATCAACCTACAAGTGCTGTGTGATGTCAACCTACAAGTGGTGTGTGATGTCAACCTACAAGTGGTGTGTGATGTCAACCTACAAGTGCTGTGTGATGTCAACCTATAAGTGGTGTGTGTTATCAACCTACAAGTGGTGTGTGATGTCCACTGTGTTTTCACATTGTGGTCCTGTAACTGTAACTATGAAAATACAGTCTTAATTTCTTCTTAAACATGATATAGTAGCATGTGTCCATTGTTGATGATGTCACCAGTACAGTGCAGTGAGCTTAGTAGGTTTCAGCTTGTTGTGTTCTCTCTCTCTCTGCTGCATGGCTTCCACTAGGAGAGACACGTGAGAGAGACAGACATCCAGACAATACACAGAAAGGTAACAGAAAAGACATCAGAACACATATATCTACATTCGGATGACTTTATCGGTCAATTGCCCTCAAGGTCCAACCGAAATTTGACTTCTTAACCCAACCCCTCCGAAAGACACATAAACAAGTTTTGGAGAGGTGCAGGGGGCTGCCTCTCTGGGAGCTGTTGTTGTAGGGGTTAAGTGCCTTGCTCAAGGGCACAATGGCAGGCAATAATGGCATCTTAAGATTTGATCACTTCCTGACAGATTTTCCCCATCAGACCCGGGATTTGACCTGGCAACCTTCCGGTTGCCGGCTCGTCTCTCTAACCGCTAGGCTACCTGAAATCGCATGTTTTTATCACGTGTTTTCCATCCCAGTGAGTTTGCATGCTGGGGGGGGGGGGGAGTATGATTGTATTGCACATAAGAATGTTTAGCGTTATGACTCATCGTGCTGCGTATCTTCCTTTAACGCTGCAGGAGAGACCTGGAAGGGAGGGTCACTGTCACACTATACAGAGAAAGGTAAATGGGATGGCGTTCATTACAAGATGACACCTTTAGAGTCCTGCTAACGCCACTCTAATAACAGTTCATAACAGCTTTCTGTCCTGAGGAATCCTGAAAACGGTCACCTCTCAGCATTCACGGACGAATATAATTCTTTCACTCCGTTTTCTTGTAGGATGCGATGATGACATCACTTCCTTGTCTAAACGGGGAAGAGGGATGCCTGACTTACTCATCTCCGTAGCATCACAAGAAGTTACTCACCATGTTTTGTGTCCGCAGCACCTGGGTCCCTGATGTTTCATCCTGTCTGTCTAATGTTTAATTCAATATGATTTCACCTTTGTCTCTAAGTCCCATCCATGGTTTTCATTTTGTCCCATCGATCAAGTTGTCATCATTTTTGTTTTCTTCATGTTTTGTGTTTATAGTATGACCGTACCCGCTCCCCCTCCCCCACTGAATGTTGCCTCTTCACCCCATGGACCAGAAAGGTATTTGTCTGCATTCCAAAAGCCTCGTGGTTTAAAATCTACAGGCCCTAAATGAATTGTAATACTAGTTCTAAATAGAACTACTACTACTACCTCTCCTTCCTGCTGTTCTAACCTCCATCCTCTAGCATCTCATTAGCTCCTGTCTACTGTCTACATCTCGTTAGCTCCTGTCTAGTGTCTACATCTCATTAGCTCCTGTCTACTGTCTACATCTCATTAGCTCCTGTCTACTGTCTACTGTCTACATCTCATTAGCTCCTGTCTACTGTCTAGTGTCTACATCTCATTAGCTCCTGTCTACTGTCTACATCTTATTAGCTCCTGTCTACTGTCTACATCTCATTAGCTCCTGTCTACTGTCTACTGTCTACATCTCGTTAGCTCCTGTCTACTGTCTACTGTCTACATCTCGTTAGCTCCTGTCTACTGTCTACATCTCATTAGCTCCTGTCTACTGTCTACTGTCTACATCTCATTAGCTCCTGTCTACTGTCTACTGTCTACATCTCATTAGCTCCTGTCTACTGTCTACTGTCTTCATCTAATTAGCTCCTGTCTACTGTCTACTGTCTACATCTCATTAGCTCCTGTCTACTGTCTACATCTCGTTAGCTCCTGTCTACTGTCTACATCTCATTAGCTCCTGTCTACTGTCTACATCTCATTAGCTCCTGTCTACTGTCTACTGTCTACATCTCATTAGCTCCTGTCTACTGTCTACTGTCTTCATCTAATTAGCTCCTGTCTACTGTCTTCATCTCATTAGCTCCTGTCTACTGTCTTCATCTCATTAGCTCCTGTCTACTGTCTACATCTCATTAGCTCCTGTCTACTGTCTACATCTCATTAGCTCCTGTCTACTGTCTACATCTCATTAGCTCCTGTCTACTGTCTACATCTCAACTGTCTTCATCTCATTAGCTCCTGTCTACTGTCTACATCTCATTAGCTCCTGTCTACTGTCTACATCTCATTAGCTCCTGTCTACTCTCTTCATCTCATTAGCTCCTGTCTACTGTCTACATCTCATTAGCTCCTGTCTACTGTCTTCATCTCATTAGCTCCTGTCTACTGTCTTCATCTCATTAGCTCCTGTCTACTGTCTACTGTCTACATCTCATTAGCTCCTGTCTACTGTCTACATCTCATCAGCTCCTGTCTACTGTCTTCATCTCATTAGCTCCTGTCTCCTGTCTACATCTCATTAGCTCCTGTCTACTGTCTACTGTCTACATCTCATTAGCTCCTGTCTACTGTCTAGTGTCTACATCTCATTAGCTCCTGTCTACTGTCTACATCTTATTAGCTCCTGTCTACTGTCTACATCTCATTAGCTCCTGTCTACTGTCTACTGTCTACATCTCGTTAGCTCCTGTCTACTGTCTACTGTCTACATCTCGTTAGCTCCTGTCTACTGTCTACATCTCATTAGCTCCTGTCTACTGTCTACTGTCTACATCTCATTAGCTCCTGTCTACTGTCTACTGTCTACATCTCATTAGCTCCTGTCTACTGTCTACTGTCTTCATCTAATTAGCTCCTGTCTACTGTCTACTGTCTACATCTCATTAGCTCCTGTCTACTGTCTACATCTCGTTAGCTCCTGTCTACTGTCTACATCTCATTAGCTCCTGTCTACTGTCTACATCTCATTAGCTCCTGTCTACTGTCTACTGTCTACATCTCATTAGCTCCTGTCTACTGTCTACTGTCTTCATCTAATTAGCTCCTGTCTACTGTCTTCATCTCATTAGCTCCTGTCTACTGTCTTCATCTCATTAGCTCCTGTCTACTGTCTACATCTCATTAGCTCCTGTCTACTGTCTACATCTCATTAGCTCCTGTCTACTGTCTACATCTCATAAGCTCCTGTCTACTGTCTACATCTCAACTGTCTTCATCTCATTAGCTCCTGTCTACTGTCTACATCTCATTAGCTCCTGTCTACTGTCTACATCTCATTAGCTCCTGTCTACTCTCTTCATCTCATTAGCTCCTGTCTACTGTCTACATCTCATTAGCTCCTGTCTACTGTCTTCATCTCATTAGCTCCTGTCTACTGTCTTCATCTCATTAGCTCCTGTCTACTGTCTACTGTCTACATCTCATTAGCTCCTGTCTACTGTCTACATCTCATCAGCTCCTGTCTACTGTCTTCATCTCATTAGCTCCTGTCTCCTGTCTACATCTCATTAGCTCCTGTCTACTGTCTACTGTCTACATCTCATTAGCTCCTGTCTACTGTCTTCATCTCATTAGCTCCTGTCTACTGTCTACTGTCTACATCTCATTAGCTCCTGTCTACTGTCTACATCGCAATTGCTCCTGTCTACTGTCTACATCTCATCAGCTCCTGTCTACTGTCTTCATCTCATTAGCTCCTGTCTCCTGTCTACATCTCATTAGCTCCTGTCTACTGTCTACTGTCTACATCTCATTAGCTCCTGTCTACTGTCTTCATCTCATTAGCTCCTGTCTACTGTCTACTGTCTACATCTCATTAGCTCCTGTCTATTGTCTACTGTCTACATCTCATTCGCTCCTGTCTACTATCTACATCTCATTAGCTCCTGTCTACTGTGAACATCTCAACTCTCTTCATCTCATTAGCTCCTGTCTACTGTCTACATCTCATTAGCTCCTGTCTACTGTCTACATCTCATTAGCTCCTGTCTACTGTCTACATCTCGTTAGCTCCTGTCTACTGTCTTCATCTCATTAGCTCCTGTCTACATCTCGTTAGCTCCTGTCTACTGTCTTCATCTCATTAGCTCCTGTCTACATCTCATTAGCTCCTGTCTACTGTCTTCATCTCATTAGCTCCTGTCTACTGTCTACATCTTGTTAGCTCCTGTCTACTGTCTTCATCTCATTAGCTCCTGTCTACTGTCTACATCTCGTTAGCTCCTGTCTACTGTCTACTGTCTACATCTCATTAGCTCCTGTCTACTGTCTACATCTCATCAGCTCCTGTCTACTGTCTTCATCTCATTAGCTCCTGTCTCCTGTCTACATCTCATTAGCTCCTGTCTACTGTCTACTGTCTACATCTCATTAGCTCCTGTCTACTGTCTTCATCTCATTAGCTCCTGTCTACTGTCTACTGTCTACATCTCATTAGCTCCTGTCTACTGTCTTCATCTCATTAGCTCCTGTCTACTGTCTACATCTTGTTAGCTCCTGTCTACTGTCTTCATCTCATTAGCTCCTGTCTACTGTCTACATCTCGTTAGCTCCTGTCTACTGTCTACATCTTGTTAGCTCCTGTCTACTGTCTTCATCTCATTAGCTCCTGTCTACTGTCTACATCTCGTTAGCTCCTGTCTACTGTCTACTGTCTACATCTCATTAGCTCCTGTCTACTGTCTACATCTCATCAGCTCCTGTCTACTGTCTTCATCTCATTAGCTCCTGTCTCCTGTCTACATCTCATTAGCTCCTGTCTACTGTCTACTGTCTACATCTCATTAGCTCCTGTCTACTGTCTTCATCTCATTAGCTCCTGTCTACTGTCTACTGTCTACATCTCATTAGCTCCTGTCTACTGTCTACTGTCTACATCTCATTAGCTCCTGTCTACTGTCTACATCTCAATTGCTCCTGTCTACTGTCTACATCTCATCAGCTCCTGTCTACTGTCTTCATCTCATTAGCTCCTGTCTACTGTCTACTGTCTACATCTCATTAGCTCCTGTCTACTGTCTTCATCTCATTAGCTCCTGTCTACTGTCTACTGTCTACATCTCATTAGCTCCTGTCTATTGTCTACTGTCTACATCTCATTCGCTCCTGTCTACTATCTACATCTCATTAGCTCCTGTCTACTGTGAACATCTCAACTCTCTTCATCTCATTAGCTCCTGTCTACTGTCTACTGTCTACATCTCATTAGCTCCTGTCTACTGTCTACATCTCATCAGCTCCTGTCTACTGTCTTCATCTCATTAGCTCCTGTCTCCTGTCTACATCTCATTAGCTCCTGTCTACTGTCTACTGTCTACATCTCATTAGCTCCTGTCTACTGTCTTCATCTCATTAGCTCCTGTCTACTGTCTACTGTCTACATCTCATTAGCTCCTGTCTACTGTCTACTGTCTACATCTCATTAGCTCCTGTCTACTGTCTACATCTCAATTGCTCCTGTCTACTGTCTACATCTCATCAGCTCCTGTCTACTGTCTTCATCTCATTAGCTCCTGTCTACTGTCTACTGTCTACATCTCATTAGCTCCTGTCTACTGTCTTCATCTCATTAGCTCCTGTCTACTGTCTACTGTCTACATCTCATTAGCTCCTGTCTATTGTCTACTGTCTACATCTCATTCGCTCCTGTCTACTATCTACATCTCATTAGCTCCTGTCTACTGTCTACTGTCTACATCTCATTAGCTCCTGTCTACTGTCTACATCTCATCAGCTCCTGTCTACTGTCTTCATCTCATTAGCTCCTGTCTCCTGTCTACATCTCATTAGCTCCTGTCTACTGTCTACTGTCTACATCTCATTAGCTCCTGTCTACTGTCTTCATCTCATTAGCTCCTGTCTACTGTCTACTGTCTACATCTCATTAGCTCCTGTCTACTGTCTACTGTCTACATCTCATTAGCTCCTGTCTACTGTCTACATCTCAATTGCTCCTGTCTACTGTCTACATCTCATCAGCTCCTGTCTACTGTCTTCATCTCATTAGCTCCTGTCTACTGTCTACTGTCTACATCTCATTAGCTCCTGTCTACTGTCTTCATCTCATTAGCTCCTGTCTACTGTCTACTGTCTACATCTCATTAGCTCCTGTCTATTGTCTACTGTCTACATCTCATTCGCTCCTGTCTACTATCTACATCTCATTAGCTCCTGTCTACTGTGAACATCTCAACTCTCTTCATCTCATTAGCTCCTGTCTACTGTCTACATCTCATTAGCTCCTGTCTACTGTCTACATCTCATTAGCTCCTGTCTACTGTCTACATCTCGTTAGCTCCTGTCTACTGTCTTCATCTCATTAGCTCCTGTCTACATCTCGTTAGCTCCTGTCTACTGTCTTCATCTCATTAGCTCCTGTCTACATCTCATTAGCTCCTGTCTACTGTCTTCATCTCATTAGCTCCTGTCTACTGTCTACATCTTGTTAGCTCCTGTCTACTGTCTTCATCTCATTAGCTCCTGTCTACTGTCTACATCTCGTTAGCTCCTGTCTACTGTCTTCATCTCATTAGCTCCTGTCTACATCTCATTAGCTCCTGTCTACTGTCTACATCTCATTAGCTCCTGTCTCCTGTCTACATCTCATTAGCTCCTGTCTACTGTCTTCAAAACATGATCATTCTCCTCTCCACTCCTTTCAACTTCTGACCACTATCCAGAACTCTGGGACTTTCCTGGAATCATGTTCTTTGACACTTGAGCGTTTGAGCTGTCTGTTGATCTCTGTGTTGATCTTGATATCTTCCTGTTCTTCATTTCTTTTTCCTCCAGAACATTTACTGAAATGGAATTCAAATGTTTTGCCCATTTTGTGTCTGTGCCTTGTAAGTGTATAACTTGTAAGTGTTAAACATAAGAGTTAAGTAACTGCCTGAAGACAATGTACGTTGTATGTTGGCCTTTGTAACAATACATCTAAGCATGTGTTGAAAAGGGCTCCTTGTTCTCTATTCCCTATATAGTGAGCCATGATGCTCAGGTCCTATAGTGGTACAGTGTATAGGGAATATTATAACCTGGCTGGTTCCAGCACTGAATGCTGATTGGCTGACACCCGTGGTATATCAGACCGTATACCACGGGTATGACAAAACATTTATTTTTACTGCTCTAATTGCGTTGATAACCAGTTTATAATAGCAGTAAGGTACATCGGGGGTTGTGCCTAAGAACAGCCCTTAGCCGTGGTATATTGGCCACATACCACACCCCCTTGTGCCTTATTGATTAAGTATACCATTTGGAACTTTTCTAGGTGTTACTCTAACCCTACAACACCAACTGACTATCTCTCTCCATCTGCTTCAGGATGCCACTACCACTGACCCTGATGCTGAGCCTGCAGTGGGCCACAGGTCTACTGGTGCTATCCCCAACCCCCCCTCCACACTGGACAAGCAGACCAACTGGTCCAAGGCCCTGCCTCTGCCCACCCCCCAGGAGAGGATGAAGAGTGACCCAGCAGTCGTGTCCTCGTGCATCATCCCCATCAACGTCACTGGTAAACACGACATAGCTCCAATGTCTGTCTCTGGATGTGTTTGATATTCTCTCAATCGCTCTCTCTCTCTCTCTCTCTCTCTCTCTCTCTCTCTCTCTCTCTCTCTCTCTCTCTCTCTCTCTCTCTGTCTCTGTCTCTCTGTCTCTCTCTCTCTCTCTCTCTCTCTCCCTTTCTCTCTTTCTCACTCTGTGCATTCTGTCGCTCTCTCTCTCTCTCTCTCTCTCTCCCGTTCTCTCTCTCTCACTGTACATTCTGTCGCTCTCTCTCTCTCTCTCTCTCTCCCTTTCTCTCTCACTGTACATTCTGTCGCTCCCTCTCTCTCCATTTCTCTCTCACTCTATACATTATGTCGCTCCCTCTCTCTCCTTTTCTCTCTCCATTTCTCTCTCTCTGTACATTCTCTCTCTATCTCTCTCTATCTCTCCATCTCTCTCTCTCTCTCTCTCTCTCTAGTCTGTTTTTTGAATCAATTAATCTATTAATTAACGGTTGTGTGTGTATTAGTGAGTGTGTGTAACTTGTAAACTGTGTGGAATGTCATTTGTGAGATGTGGAAAGACATTACTCTTGACGGACAATAAATGACATCAATGTTGTACATTGCGTGTACTTTGTTCCTCTCCACAGGGGTGGGGTTCGACAGGGAGGCTAGTGTACGCTGCTCCCTGGTACACTCCCAGTCTGTGCTGCAGAGGAGGAGGAAGCTGAGGAGGAGGAAGACCATCACCGGGATCCCCAGACGAGTTCAACAGGACATGGGTACAGCTGTCTGTCTGTTATACTGTCTGTCTGTCTGTGCCTGACCTCCAAGTACTGTCATTACCACTCAGTCAACTGACTGTAATGTTGTTCCTCCTCTATGTTTCTTCACTTTAATGGTTTAACACAATCCTATTTTCTGGAGACAAACAAACATGCATATTTGTCCTACCATTTAGACTTGAACAAATATTGAATTTATTTTCTAATCATGTTGATTGATGACTTACTGCCACCCCTGTTTCCCTTCAGACTCTGATGAGTCTCCAGTGACGAGGGAAAGGACAGTGGTGGTCCACACCAACCCTCACCTGTCCCTCTGTCAGGAGGAGCTGTCCCTCCGAGGGGGACACACCAAGGACTCCGGCTGCCAGACGGACGACTGCCTGACCGGTGGCGGTGGCGCCCCGTCCAGGAGACGTATACGTGCCCAGCGCGGCGGCCAGGGGGGTATCCCCGCCTCCCTCTCCCACTCCACCGGGAACATCTCCTCGCTCCCCGACCACCCTGACACCGCCATGTACACCGCCTCCGGCTCCCGCCTCCGCTCCCGCAGCCTCCCCCGCGAGGGCGGCCGCATACGCGACGAGGACCAGGACGACAGTGATGAAGATGAGGATGATGATGACGACGATGATGATGAAGATGAGGAGCTCTCTCCATACGAGACGGAGGACTTCCTCCCGGGAACGGGGCCAAGGATGTTAAAGGACGAGGAGGAGAGTACGGATGACCAGGCCATGCCAGAGCTGCAGCTGGGGAGTCTGAAGAGGATACAGCAAGGAGACGGGGGGAGTCCAGAACACATGTGGATGGAGAGGGGTCGCTCCCGCCTCCCCCGTCAGGTCGACATGGGGAACTGTGAGATCTCCTCCAGCTCAGACACCTTCAGCAGCCCCATCCACTCTGTCTCTACTACGGGGGTGCTGAGAGGACAGATAGACCTCAAGGTACGTCTTCGTTGCCATCTTCACTTATCTGTGTATCTTGTCTTCTGTCTTCTTTTGCTTGTAGCCTTTTGGAAGTCATGTTGTTTGTTTTTGTCAGTTTGTTTTTGATGAGCAGGCCTTGAGACAGACTAGTGTCCTGTCCAGGGGGTGTACTGTACATCAAGCTGCTACAGAAACAGGAGATAGACTAGTGTCCTGTCCAGGGGGTGTACTGGTACATCAAGCTGCTACAGAAACAGGAGATAGACTAGTGTCCTGTCCAGGGGGTGTACTGGTACATCAAGCTGCTACAGAAACAGGAGATAGACTAGTGTCCTGTCCAGGGGGTGTACTGTACATCAAGCTGCTACAGAAACAGGAGATAGACTAGTGTCCTGTCCAGGGGGTGTACTGGTACATCAAGCTGCTACAGAAACAGGAGATAGACTAGTGTCCTGTCCAGGGGGTGTACTGGTACATCAAGCTGCTACAGAAACAGGAGATAGACTAGTGTCCTGTCCAGGGGGTGTACTGGTACATCAAGCTGCTACAGAAACAGGAGATAAACTAGTGTCCTGTCCAGGGGGTGTACTGCACATCAAGCTGCTACAGAAACAGGAGATAAACTAGTGTCCTGTCCAGGGGGTGTACTGCACATCAAGCTGCTACAGAAACAGGAGATAAACTAGTGTCCTGTCCAGGGGGTGTACTGTACATCAAGCTGTCTCACTACAGAAACAGGAGATAGACTAGTGTCCTGTCCAGGGGGTGTACTGTACATCAAGCTGTCTCACTACAGAAACAGGAGATAGACTAGTGTCCTGTCCAGGGGGTGTACTGTACATCAAGCTGCTACAGAAACATGAGATAGACTAGTGTCCTGTCCAGGGGGTGTACTGTACATCAAGTTGCCTCATGATATAGAAACAGGAGATAGACTAGTGTCCTGTCCAGGGGGTGTACTGTTCATCAAACTGCTACAGAAACAGGAGACAGACTAGTGTCCTGTCCAGGGGGTGTACTGGTACATCAAGCTGTCTCAAGATATAGAAACAGGAGATAGACTAGTGTCCTGTCCAGGGGGTGTACTGGTGCATCAAGTTGCCTCATGATATAGAAACAGGAGATAGACTAGTGTCCTGTCCAGGGGGTGTACTGTACATCAAGCTGTCTCAAGATATAGAAACAGGAGATAGACTAGTGTCCTGTCCAGGGGGTGTACTGGTGCATCAAGTTGCCTCATGATATAGAAACAGGAGATAGACTAGTGTCCTGTCCAGGGGGTGTACTGGTGCATCAAGTTGCCTCATGATATAGAAACAGGAGATAGACTAGTGTCCTGTCCAGGGGGTGTACTGGTGCATCAAGTTGCCTCATGATATAGAAACAGGAGATAGACTAGTGTCCTGTCCAGGGGGTGTACTGGTGCAACAAGTTGCCTCATGATACAGAAACCGGAGATAGACTAGTGTCCTGTCCAGGGGGTGTACTGTACATCAAGCTGTCCCAAGATATAGAAACCGGAGATAGACTAGTGTCCTGTCCAGGGGGTGTACTGTACATCAAGCTGCCTCATGATATAGAAACAGGAGATAGACTAGTGTCCTGTCCAGGGGGTGTACTGGTACATCAAGCTGCCTCAAGATATAGAAACAGGAGATAGACTAGTGTCCTGTCCAGGGGGTGTACTGGTGCATCAAGTTGCCTCATGATACAGAAACCGGAGATAGACTAGTGTCCTGTCCAGGGGGTGTACTGTACATCAAGCTGCCTCATGATAAAGAAACAGGAGATAGACTCCTGCCCAATGGGCCATTCTGGCTTGGACAAGGCTGACTTACTTATATGATGTGCAGAGCTTTCTGCTTTCTGCATGTGATGAAAAGTGCTCTACAAATAACTATATGTCTTATTCTTATAAGGAGGACCACCAGTCGTCCAGTGGTAACTGGAGTGGCAGCAGTTCCACATGCCCCTCCCAGACCTCTGAGACACTCCCCCCCGCCGCATCCCCCCCTCTGACCGGCTCCTCCCACTGTGACTCGGAGCTGTCGCTCAACGCCGCGCCGCACGCCATCGATGACCTCACCGGCTTTATCATCGACCCGTACCATTCGGATCAGCCGCAGGTGAGTTTCCCTCTGACGATCCTACTTACCTTTGACTTCCTGTCTTCAATACTTTATTTATTGACTTGGACACGGTATTGTTTGTTGGGACTTTTGTACAGGAAGTTCATATTTTAGCTGTAAATAAAAATTAAGCTACATTTTCTTAACTAAACTAGGTAAAGCACTTTGAGCTACTGGAAAATAGCTATTTAAATCTGATTTATTATTATTATTAATTATTATAATTATTATTACAGGGCCAGGGTCATAGGTCCAGCTCCTTCACCTCCTCAGCCACTGACCAGCTGGATGATGCAGGGGTCAGTACTGCCAGCGAGGGAGAGTGGACCTACCCTCAAGACCAGGTACCACTGCTATTTAGCAATATAGACTCCCCTCTCCTCTCCCCTCTCCTCTCCTCTCCTCTCCTCTCCTCTCCTCTCCTCTCCTCTCCCCTCCCCTCTCCTCTCGTATCTTGTCTCCTCTTATCTTATATAATGTTATGTTATCCTGTTCTAGGCTGATCAGGACCAGCTGTGTAGTCAGGACTTCAGCCCCAGGCGTTCGTCCAGGGGGGACCAGACCAGGATAGACTTCACCAGCATCAGCAGCTACGACGGCTTCTCAGACCGAGCTCCCCCTACTGCTGCAGCAGACTCCCAGGGCTTCTACTCATCCTCCATGCACTTTGACTCCATGCAGGGCCAGAGTTACAGGAGCTACATGTACAACTATGCAGCAGTGGGCTCTGGCGCTGACTGTGGCCAGGGTAATACTGTGGGCACTACGCCTGGTGAGGGAGAGGGCATGGCTGGGTATCCTCCTCAGTCCTCTGACTACAGGGGAGCCACCCTGACGCTAGGGAGGCCGTGTCGTCCGCTGAAGAAACCAAAGGTCAAGCCACTCCCACCAAAACGGAGCTCATCGCTGAAGGAGACGTGTAGCGCTGGTGCTCCAGAGAACGTCCCCCCTGAGCAGGGCGATGAGCAGGGCGATGAGCAGGGCGATGAGCAGGGCGATGAGCAGGGCGATGAGCAAGGTGATGAGCAGGGCGACCAGGACCAACCAAAGATTCATAGTAGTGGGCAGACCCAGACCCTGAACCTGCCCATGTCTTCC
Source organism: Oncorhynchus mykiss (assembly GCF_013265735.2). Lineage (NCBI taxonomy): Eukaryota > Metazoa > Chordata > Actinopteri > Salmoniformes > Salmonidae > Oncorhynchus > Oncorhynchus mykiss. Next base: position 7,147,975 of record NC_048582.1, on the reverse strand, counting down.
AGAGACAGAGAGATGAGGCTGCAGCTGGACATGGCCAGCCCGGGGGAGGTGGAGAATCCTGGGTTAGAGGCTGAGGCGGTGGGTGGTGGTGTTGCCTGGGGGATGGGGAGCCCCAGGAGCCCCAGGACTGTGGAGATGACGGAGCCCACCTCGTTCGGGTCCACTGACACTCACTCCTTCAAGGACGAGGGCGCCGTTCAGTCTGACTATGCAGACCTCTGGTTCCTCAACGACTTGAAATCCCAAAATAACCTGGACCCCAACGGCTCCTTGTCCAACTCCAGCACTGCTACGGGTACTACTGTTATTGAATGCATCAAGTCGCCGGTGGGCAGCTCCTCCTCTCCCGGGGGAGAGACCCAGGCGTTGATGCATTCCTCCGGCTCTGGTTCCAGCTCCTCCAGGCCCACCTCCCCTCCGCTTCCCCCCGGGGATGGAGACTTCAAGCTGGGCTCTCCTGAGAAGCTGGCCGGCCTCGCCTCGCCCTCCAGCGGATACTCCAGCCAATCCGAGACGCCCACGTCTTCCTTCCCATTAGCGTTCTTCCCCGGCCCACTCTCTCCGACCAGCGGGAAACGGAAACCCAAAGTCCCCGAGAGGAAGTCTTCTCTATCCTCGCTGCAGCACCAGGCCCAGACCCAGTTCTCTAGCTCGGCCTCTGGGTCCTCCTCTTCCTGTTCCTCTTCCTCTTCCTCGTCATCCAGGAAGGACTATGACTTCCCGGCTCCACCCACCCAGCTGGACTTATGTTCTCTTCACAGCGCCCATGGCAGCCGGCCGTTACCCACTCTGGCCCACCGGACCCACATGCACACGCTGCACCAGAACAAGCAGAGGGCAGCAGCAGCAGCAGAGGCCCGGGCCACCGCGTGTAACACTGCAGCCGCTAACGCTAATGCTAGTGCTAAAGCTAGTGCTAACGCTAAAGCTAGTGCTAACGCTAGTTCTAATGCTAACGCTAGTGCTAGTGCTAACGCTAGTGCAGCCCCCTCTGGGTTTATCAATGGATCCACTCTGACTCCAGAGGCCCCACTTGCTGCCAACCCCATGGCCCTGGCCATCACCCCCACTGTACTGCGCTCCGTCCAGCTACGTTCCATTGGCCACAGGGCCACCGATGGTTCTCAGCCCCAGGCCCGGGGCCAGGCTCAGGGTGCTCAGGGCCAGGAGCCTCCACCACCACCACAAGCATGGGCCCACGAGGCTTCAGGGGCCCCTGCCACCAGACCCAAGATGCCCAGTGTAACCATCGTGACCCCCCACTCTGACACCAACACCAGGCCCCTGCCACCCAGGAGACCCATCGCCCAGAAACCCCCACCACCACTGACCCAGGACCCCCACCACCCTTCTCAGGAGCACCACCACCACTCTGTACCCCAGCCCCACCCCACCCCCATGCAGCACCCGGACGGCCCCCCGACCTATGAGAGCCTGGCCAGGCACCGGCAGGACCGCTACAGCCCCGGAACCTTCTGGGCAATGACGGCGTTCCGGACGCGGCCTGCGGAACCTTTGGAACTTGAGGAACCCACGCACCGAGCGCCACCGCCAACTCCGGAACCCGTGATTCCTACTACACACCCGGAGTGCCACGTGCTAGGGGAACGGATAGAGGATGAAGAAGACGAGGAGGAGGAAGAGCACGATAGAGAGATATCAAGGGTTATGAGTCATAGTCAAGGCCTCATTAGAGAATATCGAGAATATCATCAAAGAGATCATCCAAGGGAACCACCGACGTACGAGACGCTAGAGGAGTCCCACTCATATCAGTCCCAGTCACATTATCACAGCCAGTCACAGACACACTCCTGTCACAGTCAAATGGTCCAGAGGTGGGACTTGGGCCCAAGCAGCGGTCCTGACAAAGTGCCCGGTGTAACGGGGGAAGCAGCACACCCTTACTCAATCAGCCACGTGATAGATCTCAGAGGTCGGAGTGGAGAGGACCGCTATGAGATGACATCATCAGGGGTTCCTACCAGAAGTGCCTCTCAGGATAACAGCAGAGATGACTCCACCACACCGGACACAGAGGACTACTTCAGCAAAGGTCAGTCTGGATTGGTCGATTTTACTTGTACTTTACTTAAATATTATGCGTTATGCGGAAATCCCTCCGCCATTTCCTGGTTGCAAAAATTCGAACAGTTCGCCTAATTTCAGTTTATGTGTCACAACAAGCAAATATAGTGTAGAGAATCATTGTGTCGTCTAAACCGCTGTGAAATATCTTTTCCATCACCAAAAATGTAGTATTTTCAGCTGTTTGAAACTGGTGGACAAAACCACAAGTAAAAGACGCAAAAACGGGAAGCGTAGAAATAGAGCACATAGAACAGATATATACGACTTATATACGACGATTTTGTCGGGTCACCCAAAAAGTGACGTATTGCAGCTTTAGTACTTTACTTATAACTTTATTTTACTTTGAGACTTTTTAACAATTAAATGTTTTTGAATTGATGTATTAATTTAAGAGACTTATAATCCCCTTCCTCTTCCTTGTGTTGTGGTCCTCTCATCTCTAGAGTCTTTAATGACCTATAAGGAATGTGATCAGATCACTTGTGTTGTGGTCCTCTCATCTCTAGTCTTTAATGACCTATAAGGAATGTGATCAGATCACTTCTGTTGTGGTCCTCTCATCTCTAGAGGGTTTAATGACCTATAAGGAACGTGATCAGATCACTTGTGTTGTGGTCCTCTCATCTCTAGTCTTTAATGACCTATAAGGAATGTGATCAGATCACTTCTGTTGTGGTCCTCTCATCTCTAGAGGGTTTAATGACCTATAAGGAACGTGATCAGATCACTTCTGTTCTGGTCCTCTCATCTCTAGAGGGTTTAATGACCTATAAGGAACGTGATCAGATCACTTCTGTTGTGGTCCTCTCATCTCTAGAGGGTTTAATGACCTATAAGGAATGTGATCAGATCACTTCTGTTGTGGTCCTCTCATCTCTAGAGGGTTTAATGACCTATAAGGAATGTGATCAGATCACTTCTGTTGTGGTCCTCTCATCTCTAGAGGGTTTAATGACCTATAAGGAACGTGATCAGATCACTTCTGTTGTGGTCCTCTCATCTCTAGAGTCTTTAATGACCTATAAGGAATGTGATCAGATCACTTGTGTTCTGGTCCTCTCATCTCTTTAAAAAAAAATTTACCTTTATTTTACAAGGCAAGTCAGTCAACAAATTCTTATTTTCAATGACAGCCTAGGAACAGTGGGTTAACTGCCTTGTTCAGGGGCAGAACAACAGATTTGTACCTTGTCAGCTCAGGGATTTGCAACCTTTCGGTTACTAGTCCAACGCTCTAACCACTAGGCTACCCTGCCAGGTTGAATGACCTATGAGGAATGTCATCAGATCACTGGCATGGTATTCCCTATAACCTCCTGTTCCTGTTCCTCCAGAGTCTACTAGTCCCAGTGATAACTCCCTCTCTCCTCTGACTGACGAAACAACCAAACCTGATGATGATGTTGTCTTCATGTCGCCCAGCAAATCACGTACTACTGAAGACCTGTTCGCCATGATCCACAGGTCACTTTCAATTCACTTCAAATAACTGTATTATTTTTGACTCACTGGGTTATAGCTGTACTTGTCATAACCGATATTATCATTACATTTATCTGTCACTATCTTCATTTCAGTTCAAAAGATCTTCATTGTTTTCCAAGGTTGCAGAAAATTACAAACAGAGAAACAGAGAACACACATTGAATGCATCAGACATCAGAACCACAGCAGAAACCCATCAGACATTAGAACCACAGTAGAAACCCATCAGACATTAGAACCACAGCAGAAACCCATCAGACATTAGAACCACAGCAGAAACCCATCAGACATTAGGACCACAGCAGAAACCCATCAGACATTAGAACCACAGCAGAAACCCATCAGTCATATGAACCACAGCAGAAACCCATCAGACATCAGAACCACAGCAGAAACCCATCAGACATAAGAACTACAGCAGAAACCCATCAGACATAAGAACCACAGCAGAAACCCATGAGACATTAGAACCACAGCAGAAACCCATCAGACATCAGAACCACAGCAGAAACCCATGAGACATTAGAACCACAGCAGAAACCCATCAGACATCAGAACCACAGCAGAAACCCATCAGACATAAGAACCACAGCAGAAACCCATCAGTCATATGAACCACAGCAGAAACCCATCAGACATTAGAACCACAGCAGAAACCCATCAGACATAAGAACCACAGCAGAAACCCATCAGACATTAGAACCACAGCAGAAACCCATCAGACATCAGAACCACAGCAGAAACCCATCAGACATATGAACCACAGCAGAAACCCATCAGACATTAGAACCACAGCAGAAACCCATCAGACATTAGAACCACAGCAGAAACCCATCAGACATCAGAACCACAGCAGAAACCCATCAGACATTAGAACCACAGCAGAAACCCATCAGACATTAGAACCACAGCAGAAACCCATCAGACATTAGAACCACAGCAGAAACCCATCAGACATTAGAACCACAGCAGACACCCATCAGACATTAGAACCACAGCAGAAACCCATCAGACATATGAACCACAGCAGAAACCCATCAGACATTAGAACCACAGCAGAAACCCATCAGAAATTAGAACCACAGCAGAAACCCATCAGACATTAGAACCACAGCAGAAACCCATCAGACATATGAACCACAGCAGAAACCCATCAGACATCAGAACCACAGCAGAAACCCATCAGACATTAGAACCACAGCAGACACCCATCAGACATAAGAACCACAGCAGAAACCCATCAGACATTAGAACCACAGCAGAAACCCATCAGACATTAGGACCACAGCAGAAACCCATCAGACATCAGAACCACAGCAGAAACCCATCAGACATCAGAACCACAGCAGAAACCCATCAGACATAAGAACCACAGCAGAAACCCATCAGACATCAGAACCACAGCAGAAACCCATCAGACATTAGGACCACAGCAGAAACCCATCAGACATCAGAACCACAGCAGAAACCCATCAGACATAAGAACCACAGTAGAAACCCATCAGACATCAGAACCACAGCAGAAACCCATCAGACATTAGGACCACAGCAGAAACCCATCAGACATCAGAACCACAGCAGAAACCCATCAGACATTAGGACCACAGCAGAAACCCATCAGACATCAGAACCACAGCAGAAACCCATCAGACATCAGAACCACAGCAGAAACCCATCAGACATTAGGACCACAGCAGAAACCCATCAGACATCAGAACCACAGCAGAAACCCATCAGACATTAGAACCACAGCAGAAACCCATCAGACATATGAACCACAGCAGAAACCCATCAGACATCAGAACCACAGCAGAAACCCATCAGACATTAGAACCACAGCAGAAACCCATCAGACATCAGAACCACAGCAGAAACCCATCAGACATATGAACCACAGCAGAAACCCATCAGACATCAGAACCACAGCAGAAACCCATCAGACATATGAACCAGCAGAATGGGCTATGAAATGTCCTGTTTACCTGAACCGTGTAACACTCTCCTATTCTAGGTCCAAGAGAAAAGTCCTGGGCCGTAAGGACTCTGGAGAGCTGAGTGGGAAGAGCCGTCTGTGTCCTCCTCCAGCTGCCGTCGTTCCACCTGCAGCTATCCTCCCAGCCATCCCCCCTCCGCCCCCTCTCATCATCCCCCCCGCCCCAGCCCTCTCCACCCTGACCGCGGCCGGGACCCAGCGCACCCCAGGACCCATCTACCGCAGCGCCAAGAAGTCCAGCACCTCCAACGAGGAGTTCAAGCTGCTTCTCCTGAAGAAGGGCAGCCGGACTGATTCCAGCTACCGCATGTCTGCTACAGAGATCCTCAAGAGCCCCATCGCCCCTAAGTCCCCTGGGCACCCCTTGGCTGCTGAGGGCCAGGTCAGGTACCCCAGCGAGGAGCCCCCCTCTCCCCTGCAGGAGCCATCATTGCAGGCGGCTGGGGAGCAACTCTTCCCCCCCAGCCTCTTCCCCAGGCCCAGTTCAGACAGCTTCAGCCCTAAAACACCCCCCACGTCGGCCTCGTCCAGACAGGGGCGCTCCCGGATCCCCCCTGCAGCCAATAGTAGTCGCTACAGCACCCGTAGCCGGCTCTATACGGCACCCATGCAGGTCATATCAGAGGGGGAGACTGAGAACTCAGATGGGAGTCCCCATGATGATCGCTCCGCGTAATGATCGCTCTGCTCAGTGCAGAAACATGTACCCTAATCCTTATTTGGTGTGCTACTTTTGACCAGGGCCCATATAAGGAATAGGGTGCCACTTGGGACGTAGACATATTTATATGGATCTGGTTCAGTGCTGTTACTGTTCTTATCTACTGAGTACTGACGGATACACAACTCAACCAAGAGGGTATAACCAGAGAGAAGACTACTCTGGACTACCTGCCTGGGGATTTGATATCTTGGTGCAGAACTGAAGAACACAACTTTGTGTTTTGTTCAGAGTGTAAAGAAAGAAAAAAATAATGTTCTTGTTTTGAACTTTGAACTCCCTTTTTAAATAACCCAAGATCCTGTATTGAGTGAAACGTGGACAAGAGGAGAAACATGGAGCGGTAAGACAACCTGTGTGTTGTGTTGGAGCAAATGGAACATCCATCGTCATTTTTTATCTTCTTGGATTGTTGGATGACTTGTATGTCGTGTCCTAACGTGACCCTAAAATAACTGCTTTCCGAAAGAATTGCATTTCTCTCTACACTTTTACCCAGAGGACAGGTCATTATTTCAACCATAAACCAAATGTTCCCCGTCGACAAAAATGAATAAGCTATATGTTTTGTATTGCTACCGCCCCAACACAAAACAATGGACTGTGATCATTATTGACAACCATGTGTCAAAGTATTGTTCTACCAAGAGTGAGTTAACAACACACATAGGTCAACATGCCATCCTCACATAGATAAACTACATGTCAAGAAATAGGAATGACCTATGACCCTAGAAGAGCTCTCAGTGCAGGGATTCCTGGCAGGGACACATAAGGGAAATATTTGGTCTTGTTGAATGGATGTGGTGCAGATGTCAAGGTGTCAGAGATGATGGGACACTCGTGCTGTGGCCTTTCTGCAGCTGGAGGGCCAAGCATGCCGGGGATTCACCGACTACTCTAGAGGAGATATTTACGACTATTAAAACAAACAAAGAGAGAAAAGCTATGGAGGGTCTTTACCACTAATGTTTGGCTAGCTAGCTGGGATTGGGTTTTCAAAGCCTAACTTCTCCTTTGCACTTCGGCATCATGAATTCTTCAAGAATATTCCATGAGAAAAATAAAACTAATCTTATAAATGGAAAATTCCTATTGTGTATATTTGTATTGAATATAAAAGAACATAGCTATATGAAGTGACTTACAAAATTTTTTTAACGACACAAACCCATCATTTGTAGCAGAGTGGATTGGTGACGTAGAAATAGATAAACTACATTCTAGAATGACTAGATTCTGTTTCTATGGGGGTAGGTGGGGGGGGGGGGGGGGGGGGGGGTGCAATCTTGACATAGAAATAGAATAACTACATTCTAGAATGACTAGATTCTGTTTCTATGGGGGTAGGGGGGGGGATGCAATCTTGACATAGAAATAGAATAACTACATTCTAGAATGACTAGATTCTGTTTCTATGTGGGTAGGTGGGGGGGATGCAATCTTGACATAGAAATAGAATAACTACATTCTAGAATGACTAGATTCTGTTTCTATGGGGGTAGGTGGGGGGGGGGGGTGCAATCTTGACATAGAAATAGAATAACTACATTCTAGAATGACTAGATTCTGTTTCTATGGGGGTAGGTGGGAGTGGATGCAATCTTTCCGTAGTTCCGTAACATCAGTAGCCAGGGGCACGTCACAAAGCCCAACACATGAATCATACAACCTTATTAAGAGAAACAACAAATCATCTATCCTTGTGAAAATATCGGTTGAATCTTTAAGATTTCACTCAAATATTACGCTTCAGGTTTTAAAACTAATTTACCACAACAAATGGGTTATACATTTTAAGTAATGACATTCTGGTGAACAGACCAATCTTGAAGAGTTGTGTTTCTACATTGAAAAACAAACTGTAGATCAATGAAGTCACTCAGTGTGTTCTATGAATACCTCTGCAACCATATTACTGTATGTTTGTACAGATCTAACATAGAGATACATAGATAAAAGGACAACTGTTACTCAGCGAAATTTGAATGGCAGAACTAACTGAACTGACACTGTGTACGAGGTTACAGGAGGAAACAAGCTGTGAACTGATTAGACTTTGACATGAATTAATACCTGTTGCTGCAGAGCACTGTGGTGTTCGTTGTTTTATTAGTATTTTCATCTATCGCATGCAATAAACAAAAGAACACCATATCATTTTCAAGAGGGGAAATATCTGTTAGAGATACTACCACCAGAAGAGATATCGAATTTTCAGTTTCATTTTTGAATATGTAAAGTTGGGTGTAATTCAATATATGTACAAAATGTTTGACAATTCTGTTTTTGTATAGTTGTGTTCATGGACAGGGGGGGGATCTTGTACTGTAAAATGAACAAAAAATTACTGGACAATCAAACAGAGAATTTGGAAAAACGTAAGAAAGCTATAAGAGTACGTAGGTTCCAGGTAAGGGATGAGTACGTTCTGGAGTTAGTTATTACGTAAGTTCCAGGTAAGGGATGAGTACGTTCTGGAGTTAGTTATTACGTAAGTTCCAGGTAAGGGATGAGTACGTTCTGGAGTTAGTTATTACGTAAGTTCCAGGTAAGGGATGAGTACGTTCTGGAGTTAGTTATTACGTAAGTTCCAGGTAAGGGATGAGTACGTTCTGGAGTTAGTTATTACGTAGGTTCCAGGTAAGGGATGAGTACGTTCTGGAGTTAGTTATTACGTAGGTTCCAGGTAAGGGATGAGTACGTTCTGGAGTTAATTATTACGTAGGTTCCAGGTAAGGGATGAGTACGTTCTGGAGTTAGTTATTACGTAGGTTCCAGGTAAGGGATGAGTACGTTCTGGAGTTAGTTATTACGTAGGTTCCAGGTAAGGGATGAGTACGTTCTGGAGTTAGTTATTACGTAGGTTCCAGGTAAGGGATGAGTACGTTCTGGAGTTAGTTATTACGTAGGTTCCAGGTAAGGGATGAGTACGTTCTGGAGTTAGTTATTACGTAGGTTCCAGGTAAGGGATGAGTACGTTCTGGAGTTAATTATTACGTAGGTTCCAGGTAAGGGATGAGTACGTTCTGGAGTTAGTTATTACGTAGGTTCCAGGTAAGGGATGAGTACGTTCTGGAGTTAGTTATTACGTAGGTTCCAGGTAAGGGATGAGTACGTTCTGGAGTTAGTTATTAGTAAAAAGATCCAGGGTGAAATCCTTGTGAGAGTCAGATGATTTGAGCTTGAGATGGGACGGGAGGTAGGATGGGTATGTGCATGCGTGTGCACTTGTGTGTGTATGTGTGCGTGCGCATCTGCGTGTGTGTATGTATTACGTGGACAGTGAGCAGAGCAGGTAGAGGTAGGGTCGTCGTTAGGTAGGGCAACGCACTACAATTCCTCCCTGTACTCTTAGAAAAAAAGGTGCTATCTAGAACCTGAAAGGTGTTTTTCGGCTGTCCCGATAGGAGAACCCTTTGAAGAACCCTTTTGGGTTCCAAGTATAACCCTTTTAGTTCTAGGTAGAACCCTTTTGGGTTCCAAGTATAACCCTTTTAGTTCTAGGTAGAACCCTTTTGGGTTCCATGTAGAACCCTTTCTACAGAGGGTTCTACATGGAACTTAAACGGGTTCTACCTGGAACTAAAAAGGATTCTCCTATGGGGAGAGCCGAAGAACCCTTTTGGAACCTTTTTTTCTGAGAGTGTGTGGTATAATTGTGTTAACATTCTATTTCATCTTATCGTTTTACAAACTGTTGGACTATAAAACTGCAGCCATTCATTTGCCTGGTGTTGAAATGCCATACTATATATATCTAGGCGTTTGGTGAACCTTTCTGTGGTCAAAATGACACAAAATGGCTGGTTAGACACTGGGGAACATTGGGGAACATTGGGGAACCAAGAGACAGGTACCTCTCTATGCATTGTGTCTCTCTTATAAATGTAGATTATGGTGCGACAACTTGCCAGGATCTACAAGATGACATTCATTAATGACAATAATTATACAGCATTGTATAGAAACTATTTTTAATCACAGGATATTTTATCCAGAGAGTTATTTTATTATCATATTGAATAACCTAGAAGAGGAATGAAGGTGAAACTGAAAGACATTTCATATCAGAGTCTATAATAATATTATGATTGAACTGAACTGGCTGATGCTAAACGTGACGGTGCATTCTTAGAATGCATCCCAAATGGCACCCATATTCCCTACCTAGTGCACTACCCCATAGGGCTCTGGTCAAAAGTAGTGCACTACATAGGGAATAAAAGGGGGCCATTTCTGACTCAGTCTTAGAATATGAACGTTAAACTATATGGTGTCAAAATCCACCTTGGGTAGATATTTGGGATCCTCTGAAGTCATTTTTAATTGTTCATGTGGATTAGTAACAGTAGTTTGACATAATCTGTATGCAGCCAAAAAAATATATAGATTATATTTTGATGATTTGTGTTCCCATTGCAAGTGTCTTTCAACTTTCGGTAAAGTAGCAATGTAGCCATTTCCCCCCCAGGCCAGGCCCCACAGACTAAAGACATTGGTTCGTCTGAGTCCAGGCCCCACAAACTAAAGACATTGGTTCGTCTGAGTCCAGGCCCCACAAACTAAAGACATTGGTTTGTCTGAGTCCAGGCCCCACAGACTAAAGACATTGGTTCGTCTGAGTCCAGGCCCCACAGACTAAAGACATTGGTTCGTCTGAGTCCAGGCCCCACAAACTAAAGACATTGGGTCGTCTGAGGCCAGGCCCCACAAACTAAAGACATTGGTTTGTCTGAGTCCAGGCCCCACAAACTAAAGACATTGGTTTGTCTGAGGCCAGGCCCCACAAACTAAAGACATTGGTTTGTCTGAGGCCAGGCCCCACAGACAAACGTTTTCAAATAAGAAACTATTGCCTGCCTTTCCCTGAGACATATCCAATGTGTGTAACAGGGTGATTCCATTTAAATTCCAGTCAATTCAGAAAGTAAACCAAATTCTCAATTCCAATTCCAAATTTCTCCTCTTTGAAAATCATTGGAGACAATCGGATTTGGAATGTCAGTTTACTTCCTGAATTGACTGGAATTGAAATGGATTCGAGCCCAACCCTGAAGTGTAATAACCCAACACAGAAGTGTAATACCCCAACACAGAAGTGTAATACCCCAACACAGAAGTGAGAGCCAGAGGTAATAATCTTCTCTTGTTTGCATTGACCCAGACACCTTTTAACCTCGGATACAACAAAAAAATACTGTTTTACTCTGAGACATGATTCCCTGAAGTTTAAAAAACAAACAAAAACATATTCTCCTATTGCACTGGTATAGTGGAGCTTGTGAAGTGTTTTCCTTTTTACTGTAACCTGAAGTTATATTGATGATGATATGTGATGATTTGTGTAAAAGACTGTATTTCCCCTATTGATTAAAATATATTATACATGGTTCATTAATTTAGGATGCATGATCAGGATAGCACAGGCCATGCTTCTGCCAAAGTGTTTCAGAGAGTCAGAAGTGTACTGGAAAGAACCAACACACACACAAAAAAAACGATTTTGAAACTTTAAACATTAACATTAAAACATGAAAAACCTACTTTAAAAAAAGGCTGAAAAACAAAAGCAACTATTTAAAAGGATGAGTGGTACAGTGTAACTGGCTCGGGCGGTACAAGATGCTCCTGGCTCAAAGCTGGAACATAACCGATTACATCACCCTTTTTGTATTTTTGTACAAAACTAAATGTAAATAGTAAACCTTTTTAAAAATGTTGCAAAGATCTTTTTTCCTTTTTTTTTGTAAAATATTTTCAAAAGTTTACATGATTAATTAATGAATTAATTCCAAGCCTTTGTATATTTTGGAGCTGTGCAACACTATTTCAGTCTTGTATTTATTTTTTGGGTAAACGTGAGACCTCCATTGACTGCATTATATCGTATTGATTTGACAGCTCATCGGACTGCTCAGCGACTGGGCATAGAAAAGGACAATAAATGTGACTGCGTTTGAAAAGAAACATGTGGTGTCCTTGTACGTCCTTCACGTCACACAGGTCGTGTGTGTGTGTGTGTGTGTGTGTGTGCGTGTGCGTGTGTGTGCGCGTGCGTGTGCGTGTGTGTGCGTGTGCGTGTGTGTGTGTGTGTGTGTGTGTGTGTGTGTGTGTGTGTGTGTGTAAAACGCTAGCAGAGATCACACACACACACTGAGAATGTATCCCCTCGCTGTAAGTCTGTTGTAAGTCACTCTGGATAACAGTATCCGCAGAGGCACTTTCTTTCATTGCTTCTCAGGTTCAGTGGAGAGAATGTCTAGAGGCCCCACCACCAGTAGATGGCGATGTGTCGTTGCTGTGGAGTTTAGCCAACAGACAGGAAGACCTGCACTGTATTGCCAGGTCCCATCCACTGTGAGGCGATCTGCTTTGAGGCCCTGTCCCTTGCCTCTCTGCTGAGCAGACCTGGCAGAGTGAAGGGAATGCATTGGGACAGGAAGTGATGGTGGTTGATGTCTCACTGCCTGTCTGTCTCCTGACATAGTCTATCTCCTCACCCATAGCCTGACCTGTCTATCTCCTCACCCATAGCCTGACCTGTCTGTCTCCTCACCCCTGACCTGTCTATCTCCTCAGCCATAGGCTGACCTGTCTGTCTCCTCACCCATAGCCTGACCTGTCTATCTCCTCACCCATAGCCTGACCTGTCTGTCTCCTCACCCCTGACCTGTCTATCTCCTCAGCCATAGGCTGACCTGTCTGTCTCTTCACCCATAGCCTGACCTGTCTATCTCCTCACCCATAGCCTGACCTGTCTGTCTCCTCACCCATAGCCTGACCTGTCTGTCTCCTCACCCCTAGCCTGGCCTGTCTGTATCCTCAAAGACAGACTCTGAAAGGTCTATTGTTTCATAGTGGGCCTTTAAAGACTGACCCACCACTGTGACCCCCTCACAACTCAACTTCTAACCCCCAGGATGCACCCAGATGACCAGCCAACAGTCCTGAGCTGAGGCCCCTATCCACCACCAACATCACCACTACCACTTCTAAACCCCAGTTGGGGAAAATCAATTCTCAATTCACCCCATTTAATCCCCCATGGAGCTGAGCCTTCAAACAGTTCACTGAACTGTTGTGTCCTGTGTTCCATTCTCTGGGGTAAGAATCTAAGAACTCCCTCCCCTTTCCAACCCTTCACCCCCCCCCCCCCCCTCTCCCCCATCACCACTGATGTCTTACTTGAGGAAAGTGACAATCAAACTGAAGTCATTGTCCACATTTAAAACAGTCAGAATAGGGGAAATGAACTGTCGGGCCGTCATGCCTTAAACCTTTACAGAATACTACAACTATTTGATTTTCCTCAAAGATGTGCTTTTGAATAACAAAGACAGAAAACGTGACCTGCTTTCCCCTCACACATTCTCCTCTTAATACATCTGGGAAACACATATATGGGCATGTCAGGTGTTGATAATAACTTAGTAAAGCCAATGGTTATGGTGGAAATGATGCATTTACACATGATAGGTGGAATGTTAATGGGACACGGTTGGGTGAGCCCAGTCAGGCATCCAGACTATATAACAACCTATTACATCCAGGAAGACATTTCCATGCATTTGACCCAGGACAGCTACAAGGCCATCCCATGACAGGAATGTCAACAATAAACGTTCACACAAATTATGCTTACCATAAAATAAATGTAATCATTTGGATTAATTTTCTATAGAATAGAATAGATATAGCCTATGCTTTGCCATGGAAATTATATATATTTTTCTGTCAGGATAGGCATTATTGTTTATAAATTATTATATTTTGTAGTTACATCTGTTTGACAGCGTTCCTTATAAACCTGATGTACTATAGCCTATGCTTCATAGACTATGAAAAATAACGGTTTGCTCGCAGGGTGAGGACAGCTCTCTCCTGTCAAAATACTACGTACCGGAGAAAACCGAGGACACCGTCTGCGCGCGCGCAGCCTCGCTGTCACAGGACTACCGCCTTTCTCCAGGGAAGAAACAGTTTTTTGGGGGGGCTGGCTACGGTCTCTACGTTGTAGCGTCGGGACACTGACGATTTAACATCGGGCATAGCATCAACACGGGCTCTTCTTGTATGGTAATGGCATCTATCTTTGTTCTAATTTACCTTGAAATGATGGTCGGTCGACTGTATAGTTTCTAAAAGGCGAGAGGCCGAAATTGCATGGCTGAATGGCAGTGATAGGCCATCTCGTATTTGGAGGAGCAGAAAATGATGGAATGAGCCACATATGAACCCTAATTAATGACACCTATTCATTCCGACGTGATTACATTGTTCTGCACGCGATCGTTTATATAAGGCCAGCTTTCCTGCTATGCAGTTGGGATGGACAAATTATTATGGGGCTTTATTGGGGTCGTCACATATACTGTAGTCTATACAGAAATAACGGGTCTCATCATTACACGGTAATACCATATACACACATGTGGAGACATAGTCATAGACATACATTCTACATTAAGTGGAAAATAGCCTAACAATTCTGTCTTTATTTGGGAGGCAAATGCCAACGCGTCATTAAGAAATTTAATGTTATTTATTGGGTAGACCTGACCAATGCTCCCACAAATTATTTGTATAACACTGATATCATTCTAGTAAATGTTTATTTTAAATTTTTAATTCAGACAGTTATGATTTGCTTATCATGATGTCTATATTTAGTAATATATACGTAAACACATCTAAAGAAAAGAAAGTCTCTAAATAATTGAATGTAGGCCTTTGTAACTAAAGATAACTGTTTAGTGCCCCCCACCTGTCCCTGTGGTGATTTGGTCCAGCAATATGTCCAAACAGCTGTGGTACTGTGTAACCCTAGAGGCCCTCGGGGACCCCTTGGGGGACGCCTTGGAAACGATTAGACGGATCACAGTAATTATACATTACAGGACAACCCAGGTGACACACACATTATATTGTCATCCATACCATTGTCTAATTACAGTAACTATTGTCCTGATGGCTAAAGCTACAGGATAAACGACAATATAGCTCAGTGGTTAAAGACTACAGGATCAAACCCACCTACCGCTCAGTCGCTCAGCAACAGAGATATCGTGATGAGACTAGAGGTAGATTGGGACTGTAAATAAAATAGCCTAATCCACCTATGGCAAATGTGATCTGTGGCAGACTACTAGAGGTTATATGATAAGAAGTTGGTACAGAGATAATCTGTGGCAGCCTGCTAGAGGTATTGATAAGAAGTTGGGACAGAGATAATCTGTGGCAGACTACTAGAGGTTATATGATAAGAAGTTGGTACAGAGATAATCTGTGGCAGCCTGCTAGAGGTTATATGATAAGAAATTGGGACAGAGATAATCTGTGGCAGCCTGCTT
This sequence comes from Oncorhynchus mykiss, assembly GCF_013265735.2. Taxonomy (NCBI): domain Eukaryota; kingdom Metazoa; phylum Chordata; class Actinopteri; order Salmoniformes; family Salmonidae; genus Oncorhynchus; species Oncorhynchus mykiss. The sequence continues at coordinate 7,132,329 of NC_048582.1, read as the reverse complement.
GAGTTATTGATAAGAAATTGGGACAGAGATAATCTGTGGCAGCCTGCTAGAGGTATTGATAAGAAATTGGGACAGAGATAATCTGTGGCAGCCTGCTAGAGGTATTGATAAGAAATTGGGACAGAGATAATCTGTGGCAGCCTGCTAGAGGTATTGATAAGAAATTGGGACAGAGATAATCTGTGGCAGCCTGCTAGAGGTATTGATAAGAAATTGGGACAGAGATAATCTGTGGCAGCCTGCTAGAGGTATTGATAAGAAGTTGGGACAGAGATAATCTGTTGCAGACTGCTAGAGGTTATATGATAAGAAGTTGGTACAGAGATAATCTGTGGCAGACTACTAGAGGTATTGATAAGAAATTGGGACAGAGATAATCTGTGGCAGCCTGCTAGAGGTTAAATGATAAGAAATTGGGACAGAGATAATCTGTGGCAGCCTGCTAGAGGTTATATGATAAGAAGTTGGGACAGAGATAATCTGTGGCAGCCTGCTAGAGGTTATATGATAAGAAGTTGGGACAGAGATAATCTGTGGCAGCCTGCTAGAGGTTATATGATAAGAAGTTGGTACAGAGATAATCTGTGGCAGCCTGCTAGAGGTATTGATAAGAAGTTGGTACAGAGATAATCTGTTGCAGACTGCTAGAGGTTATATGATAAGAAGTTGGGACAGAGATAATCTGTGGCAGCCTGCTAGAGGTATTGATAAGAAGTTGGGACAGAGATAATCTGTGGCAGCCTGCTAGAGGTATTGATAAGACGTTGGTACAGAGATAATCTGTTGCAGACTGCTAGAGGTTATATGATAAGAAGTTGGTACAGAGATAATCTGTGGCAGACTACTAGAGGTATTGATAAGAAATTGGGACAGAGATAATCTGTGGCAGCCTGCTAGAGGTTAAATGATAAGAAATTGGGACAGAGATAATCTGTGGCAGCCTGCTAGAGGTTATATGATAAGAAGTTGGGACATAGATAATCTGTGGCAGCCTGCTAGAGGTTATATGATAAGAAGTTGGTACAGAGATAATCTGTGGCAGCCTGCTAGAGGTTATATGATAAGAAGTTGGTACAGAGATAATCTGTGGCAGCCTGCTAGAGGTATTGATAAGAAGTTGGTACAGAGATAATCTGTTGCAGACTGCTAGAGGTTATATGATAAGAAGTTGGGACAGAGATAATCTGTGGCAGCCTGCTAGAGGTATTGATAAGAAGTTGGTACAGAGATAATCTGTTGCAGACTGCTAGAGGTTATATGATAAGAAGTTGGTACAGAGATAATCTGTGGCAGCCTGCTAGAGGTATTGATAAGAAGTTGGTACAGAGATAATCTGTTGCAGACTGCTAGAGGTTATCTGATAAGAAGTTGGGACAGAGATAATCTGTGGCAGCCTGCTAGAGGTATTGATAAGAAGTTGGTACAGAGATAATCTGTTGCAGACTGCTAGAGGTTATATGATAAGAAGTTGGGACAGAGATAATCTGTGGCAGCCTGCTAGAGGTGTTGATAAGAAGTTGGTACAGAGATAATCTGTGGCAGACTACTAGAGGTATTGATAAGAAATTGGGACAGAGATAATCTGTGGCAGCCTGCTAGAGGTTATATGATAAGAAGTTGGTAAAGAGATAATATAATACTTCTGATAGCATGTTTGATTTGTTTTGAAACTAGAATATATCAGATCTATCTCCTCTTCCATACATAATATATCAGGTCTATCTCCTCTACCATACATAATATATCAGGTCTATCTCCTCTACCATACATAATATATCAGGTCTATCTCTACCATACATAATATATCAGGTCTATCTCCTCTACCATACATAATATATCAGGTCTATCTCTACCATACATAATATATCAGGTCTATCTCTACCATACATAATATATCAGGTCTATCTCCTCTACCATACATAATATATCAGGTCTATCTCCTCTACCATACATAATATATCAGGTCTATCCCCTCTACCATACATAATATATCAGGTCTATCTCCTCTACCATACATAATATATCAGGTCTATCTCCTCTACCATACATAATATATCAGGTCTATCTCCTCTACCATACATAATATATCAGGTCTATCTCCTCTACCATACATAATATATCAGGTATATCTCCTCTACCATACATAATATATCAGGTCTATCTCTACCATACATAATATATCAGGTCTATCCCCTCTACCATACATAATATATCAGATCTATCTCCTCTACCATACATAATATATCAGGTCTATCTCCTCTACCATACATAATATATCAGGTCTATCTCCTCTACCATACATAATATATCAGGTCTATCTCCTCTACCATACATAATATATCAGATCTATCCCCTCTGCCATACATAATATATCAGGTCTATCTCCTCTTCCATACATAATATATCAGGTCTATCTCTACCATACATAATATATCAGGTCTATCTCCTCTACCATACATAATATATCAGGTCTATCTCCTCTACCATACATAATATATCAGGTGTATCTCCTCTACCATACATAATATATCAGGTCTATCTCCTCTACCATACATAATATATCAGGTCTATCTCCTCTACCATACATAATATATCAGGTCTATCTCTACCATACATAATATATCAGGTCTATCTCCTCTACCATACATAATATATCAGGTCTATCTCCTCTACCATACATAATATATCAGATCTATCTCTACCATACATAATATATCAGGTCTATCTCCTCTACCATACATAATATATCAGGTCTATCTCCTCTACCATACATAATATATCAGGTCTATCTCTACCATACATAATATATCAGATCTATCTCTACCATACATAATATATCAGGTCTATCTCTACCATACATAATATATCAGGTCTATCTCCTCTGCCATACATAATATATCAGGTCTATCTCCTCTACCATACATAATATATCAGGTCTATCTCTACCATACATAATATATCAGATCTATCTCCTCTACCATACATAATATATCAGATCTATCTCCTCTACCATACATAATATATCAGGTCTATCTCTACCATACATAATATATCAGGTCTATCTCCTCTGCCATACATAATATATCAGGTCTATCTCCTCTACCATACATAATATATCAGGTCTATCTATCTCTACCATACATAATATATCAGGTCTATCTCCTCTACCATACATAATATATCAGATCTATCTCCTCTACCATACATAATATATCAGATCTATCTCCTCTACCATACATAATATATCAGGTCTATCTCTACCATACATAATATATCAGGTCTATCTCTACCATACATAATATATCAGATCTATCTCCTCTACCATACATAATATATCCGGTCTATCCCCTCTACCATACATAATATATCAGGTCTATCTCCTCTACCATACATAATATATCCGGTCTATCCCCTCTACCATACATAATATATCAGGTCTATCTCCTCTACCATACATAATATATCAGATCTATCTCTACCATACATAATATATCAGATCTATCTCCTCTACCATACATAATATATCAGATCTATCTCCTCTACCATACATAATATATCAGGTCTATCTCTACCATACATAATATATCAGATCTATCTCCTCTACCATACATAATATATCAGGTCTATCTCTACCATACATAATATATCAGGTCTATCTCTACCATACATAATATATCAGGTCTATCTCCTCTACCATACATAATATATCAGATCTATCTCTACCATACATAATATATCAGGTCTATCTCCTCTACCATACATAATATATCAGGTCTATCTCCTCTACCATACATAATATATCAGATCTATCTCCTCTACCATACATAATATATCAGGTCTATCTCCTCTACCATACATAATATATCAGGTCTATCTCCTCTACCATACATAATATATCAGGTCTATCTCTACCATACATAATATATCAGATCTATCTCTACCATACATAATATATCAGGTCTATCTCCTCTACCATACATAATATATCAGGTCTATCTCTACCATACATAATATATCAGGTCTATCTCCTCTACCATACATAATATATCAGGTCTATCCCCTCTACCATACATAATATATCAGGTCTATCTCCTCTACCATACATAATATATCAGGTCTATCTCTACCATACATAATATATCAGGTCTATCTCCTCTACCATACATAATATATCAGGTCTATCTCCTCTACCATACATAATATATCAGATCTATCTCTACCATACATAATATATCAGGTCTATCTCCTCTACCATACATAATATATCAGGTCTATCTCTACCATACATAATATATCAGGTCTATCTCCTCTACCATACATAATATATCAGATCTATCTCCTCTACCATACATAATATATCAGATCTATCTCCTCTACCATACATAATATATCAGGTCTATCTCTACCATACATAATATATCAGGTCTATCTCCTCTACCATACATAATATATCAGGTCTATCTCCTCTACCATACATAATATATCAGATCTATCTCCTCTACCATACATAATATATCAGGTCTATCTCTACCATACATAATATATCAGGTCTATCTCCTCTACCATACATAATATATCAGGTCTATCTCCTCTACCATACATAATATATCAGGTCTATCCCCTCTACCATACATAATATATCAGGTCTATCCCCTCTACCATACATAATATATCAGGTCTATCTCTACCATACATAATATATCAGATCTATCTCTACCATACATAATATATCAGGTCTATCCCCTCTACCATACATAATATATCAGGTCTATCTCCTCTACCATACATAATATATCAGATCTATCTCCTCTACCATACATAATATATCAGGTCTATCTCTACCATACATAATATATCAGGTCTATCTCCTCTACCATACATAATATATCAGGTCTATCCCCTCTACCATACATAATATATCAGGTCTATCTCCTCTACCATACATAATATATCAGATCTATCTCCTCTTCCATACATAATATATCAGGTCTATCTCTTCCATACATAATATATCAGGTCTATCTCTACCATACATAATATATCAGGTCTATCTCTACCATACATAATATATCAGATCTATCTACTCTACCATACATAATATATCAGGTCTATCTCTACCATACATAATATATCAGGTCTATCTCCTCTACCATACATAATATATCAGGTCTATCTCCTCTACCATACATAATATATCAGGTCTATCTCCTCTACCATACATAATATATCAGGTCTATCTCCTCTACCATACATAATATATCAGGTCTATCTCCTCTACCATACATAATATATCAGGTCTATCTCCTCTACCATACATAATATATCAGGTCTATCTCTACCATACATAATATATCAGATCTATCTCCTCTTCCATACATAATATATCAGGTCTATCTCCTCTACCATACATAATATATCAGGTCTATCTCTACCATACATAATATATCAGGTCTATCTCCTCTTCCATACATAATATATCAGGTCTATCTCCTCTGCCATACATAATATATCAGGTCTATCTCCTCTACCATACATAATATATCAGGTCTATCTCTACCATACATAATATATCAGGTCTATCTCCTCTTCCATACATAATATATCAGGTCTATCTCTACCATACATAATATATCAGGTCTATCTCCTCTACCATACATAATATATCAGATCTATCTCCTCTTCCATACATAATATATCAGGTCTATCTCCTCTACCATACATAATATATCAGGTCTATCTCTACCATACATAATATATCAGGTCTATCTCCTCTACCATACATAATATATCAGGTCTATCTCCTCTGCCATACATAATATATCAGGTCTATCTCCTCTACCATACATAATATATCAGGTCTATCTCTACCATACATAATATATCAGATCTATCTCCTCTGCCATACATAATATATCAGGTCTATCTCCTCTACCATACATAATATATCAGGTCTATCTCCTCTACCATACATAATATATCAGGTCTATCTCCTCTACCATACATAATATATCAGGTCTATCTCCTCTACCATACATAATATATCAGGTCTATCTCCTCTGCCATACATAATATATCAGATCTATCTCCTCTACCATACATAATATATCAGGTCTATCTCCTCTACCATACATAATATATCAGGTCTATCTCCTCTACCATACATAATATATCAGGTCTATCTCCTCTACCATACATAATATATCAGATCTATCTCCTCTACCATACATAATATATCAGGTCTATCTCCTCTACCATACATAATATATCAGGTCTATCTCCTCTACCATACATAATATATCAGATCTATCTCTACCATACATAATATATCAGATCTATCTCCTCTACCATACATAATATATCAGGTCTATCTCCTCTACCATACATAATATATCAGGTCTATCTCCTCTACCATACATAATATATCAGGTCTATCTCTACCATACATAATATATCAGATCTATCTCTACCATACATAATATATCAGGTCTATCTCCTCTACCATACATAATATATCAGGTCTATCTCCTCTGCCATACATAATATATCAGGTCTATCTCTACCATACATAATATATCAGATCTATCTCCTCTACCATACATAATATATCAGATCTATCTCCTCTACCATACATAATATATCAGGTCTATCTCCTCTACCATACATAATATATCAGGTCTATCCCCTCTACCATACATAATATATCAGGTCTATCTCCTCTACCATACATAATATATCAGGTCTATCTCCTCTACCATACATAATATATCAGGTCTATCTCTACCATACAT
>NC_048582.1:7118041-7123041 GCF_013265735.2 Oncorhynchus mykiss | reverse complement strand
GACAGACAGACAGACAGACAGACAGACAGACAGACAGACAGACAGACAGACAGACAGACAGACAGACAGACAGACAGACAGACAGACAGACAGACAGACAGACAGACAGACAGACAGACAGACAGACAGACAGACAGACAGACAGACAGACAGACAGACAGACAGACAGACAGACAGACACACACACACACACACACACACACACACACACACACACACACACACACACACACACTGTGTTGTTCTCCAGTGGGTATGCTGGCTGTGCTAGCTGGTCAAGGCCATGCCCCGGCAGTGGCATAAAGGCACATTATGTAACTCCACAGCCTGTCCCTACCTATTTTCTTACAGAGGCACATCATAAAGGCACATTATGTAACTCCACAGCCTGTCCCTACCTATTTTCTTACAGAGGCACATCATAAAGGCACATTATGTAACTCCACAGCCTGTCCCTACCTATTTTCTTACAGAGGCACATCATAAAGGCACATTATGTAACTCCACAGCCTGTCCCTACCTATTTTCTTACAGAGGCACATCATAAAGTCACATTTGACAGATTCTACCTTTAAACTATGAGGTCACTGGTCATTACTTGGACCCCTGATTTCTCTTGACCACGTGACCTGACCAGGAAGAACATCAGCCCCTAGTTATACGGTTGTTATAAACTAGTGGAAAGAAAGCACACTACATAGAAAACAGGCTGAAAGCATACTACATGGGAAACAGGCTGAAAGCACACTACATAGGAAACAGGCTGAAAGCACACTACATAGAAACCAGGCTGAAAGCACACTACATAGAAAACAGGCTGAAAGCACACTACATATGAAACAGGCTGAAAGCACACTGCATAGGAAACAAGCTAAAAGCACACTACATAGAAAACAGTCTGAAAGCACACTACATAGAAAACAGTCTGAAAGCACACTACATAGGAAACAGGCTGAAAGCACACTACATAGGAAACAGGCTGAAAGCACACTACATAGGAAACAGGCTGAAAGCACACTACATAGGAAACAGGCTGAAAGCACACTACATAGAAACCAGGCTGAAAGCACACTACATAGAAAACAAGCTAAAAGCACACTACATAGAAAACAGTCTGAAAGCACACTACATAGAAAACAGTCTGAAAGCACACTACATAGGAAACAGGCTGAAAGCACACTACATAGGAAACAGGCTGAAAGCACACTACATAGGAAACAGGCTGAAAGCACACTACATAGGAAACAGAAGAGAGCAGTCTCGGTTGAGTGACCCGACTTGAAGCCTGACTGGTTAGGGTCAAGAAGATGGTTCTGAGAGAGATAGCAGAACCACCTGAGAGTTCTGAGAGAGATAGCAGAACCACCTGAGTGTTCTGAGAGAGATAGCAGAACCACCTGCGAGTTCTGAGAGAGATAGCAGAAGCACCTGAGAGTTCTGAGAGAGATAGCAGAACCACCTGCGAGTTCTGAGAGAGATAGCAGAACCGCCTGAGAGTTCTGAGAGAGATAGCAGAACCGCCTGAGAGTTCTGAGAGAGATAGCAGAACCGCCTGAGAGTTCTGAGAGAGATAGCAGAACCACCTGAGAGTTCTGAGAGAGATAGCAGAACCGCCTGAGAGTTCTGAGAGAGATAGCAGAACCACCTGAGAGTTCTGAGAGTTGGTCAGAGACCACTAAAGACGGGAAACAGTTCATCAACAATCAACAGTTTCTGCATTTCAGGACTCACAGTAGCAAGTACTCCTGGTGCACTGGGCGATTATTTAGCCAGTTAAACATTTCGTTTTCAAAGAAAACTCTTGATTTTTTGCCATAGTCCTCACTGGCTTTCATGAGATCTACGTGAGCTTGTCCAAGGTGTTGGACTCGACGATAGTTGCTATCCATTGGAGCACTGCGATTGGTTACCCAACATTCTGGGGCGGGACAGCGTGAATAAACTCCCAGCCCAGACCAAGAACACACTTAATGCCTTTATAAACACACGGCCGTCAGAGCATCGTCTACATACTACATATACTACATATAAATGGCTCCATTGAGGATGTGTGTTCAGGACTAGGCTTCGTCTGGGTTTAGAGTCCCACACTATATGTTTGGAGAGACCTGGGGGAAAGTGGAAGGCCTTGGTGCTATGAACGTCAGTACTAAACATACACAAAGCATTATTGGATCCTCATAGGACGGGCATAAACTGAGTGAACTCAAGGCACTGCTCTCCAAACCCATCGTAATGATCGTAATGATTGGTTCTGCTTTAAGATTACATTCCTCATCAATTACAGCCTTGTCTCTCCCTCTGTGCCAGCTTTGCTTCAAACTCATGTAGAAAACATATTTAGAATAGGTCACAAATGGCACCCTATTCCCTATATAGTGCAATGCACTTCTTTTCACCAGAGCCCAATGGGCCCTAGTCAAAAGTAGTGCACTAAATAGGGAATAGGGTGCCATTTGGGACACACACACACCAGGAAGCCTATTTTACCCCTTTCCTTATGGTTGCAACAGCTTCCCACATGGGTACCATTAAACTGGAGAAACGACAGGCTCTCTGAGGTTTGGGGTTGAAGACATGCCATTTTGTAATTGACGTTTTTAAGTCACTGATTATGTGATCTGCTTCCCCCTCCATGAGGGCATGAAGTCTTCCTCTCTCTCTCTTATACGCCTTATATTCTCTCTTTTATTTATTTGTTCTCTCTGAGAGATGACATAGTCTGCGTTGTGTGTTGTTTTCACACACACCCTGTCTCTGTCGTCAGATTTAGACAATCTACCCGAGGGTTCCCTAATAGGCTGCCCAGGGATTTTATTTGACCCCTATAAGTTTTCTAGATGTTTTTTTTCTATATCATTTTAATTTCTCCACATAAAATACTGTAAACTCACCGGGAAATCAACTCTGAATGATTTAAATTTAGGAAATCTGTTCCCGAAGTATTCCCAGGGTCGGAAGTGAGATCTGTGATGGTATCAATGTAATCAAGGTTTGAAAGGATTCTGTTTTTGTCAAGTAATTTATCTGTTTGGGGTTCTTGCAGTCAGTCCACAGTACAAATTATTTCCAACTATGTTCCTGCCCCCCAACTATCCGCTCAGGGAAAAATCATCCGACAGCTGAATGTAATTCGGGCCCCTGCCCGAGGCCTATAGTAGATCTCCAAATGACATGGTGTTGTGTTCTGTTGTGATGCTGTAACGGCCGTTGGTGGAAAGAGGTGAGGACCAAGGTGCAGTGTGGTACCTGTTCATCTTTATTTATGAATTGAACACTGAATGAAAAAAACAACTAAAGAGAATGAACGAAAGAGTTCTGTCTGGTACAGAATACAAAAACAGAAAACAACTACCCACAAACACAGGTGGGAAAACAGGCTACCTAAGTATGGTTCTCAATCAGAGACAATGAATGACAGCTGCCTCTGATTGGGAACCATACCAGGCCAAACACATAGAAATACAACACACAGAACAAAACATAGAATACCCACCGCAACTCCCGCCCTGACCAAACCAAAATAAAGACATAAAAAAGGAACTAAGGTCAGGACGTGACAGATGCTGTCAGTGGTCTTGTGTTATGATGTGATGCTGTCTGTGATCTTGAGGTGCTGCGGTGTTGTGTTATGATGTGATGCTGTCTGTGGTGTTGTGTTATGATGTGATGCTGTCAGTGATCTTGAGGTGCTGTGGTGTTGTGTTATGTTGTGATGCTGTCTGCGGTGTTGTGTTATGTTGTGATGCTGTCTGTGGTGTTGTGGTGATGTGCTGTGGTGTTGTGTTATGTTGTGATGCTGTCTGTGGTGTTGTGTTATGTTGTGATGCTGTCTGCGGTGTTGTGTTATGTTGTGATGCTGTCTGTGGTGTTGTGGTGATGTGCTGTGGTGTTGTGCTGTTATGTTGTGGTGCTGTGGTGTTGTGTTATGATGTGATGCTGTCTGTGATCTTGAGGTGCTGTTGTGTTATGTTTTGATGCTGTCTGTGGTGTTGTGGTGCTGTGAAGTGCTGTGGTGTTGTGCTGTTATGTTGTGGTGCTGTGGTGTTGTGCTGTTATGTTGTGGTGCTGTGTTGTTGTGTTATGTTTTGATGCTGTCTGTGGTGTTGTGATGTTGTGGTGCTGTGGTGTTGTGGTGCTGGTATGTTGTGGTGTTGTGGTGCTGTGATGTTGTGGTGCTGTGATGTTGTGTTATGTTGTGATGATGTCTGTTGTGGTGCTGTGGTGTTGTGGTGAGGGTATGTTGTGGTGCTGTGGTGTTGTGGTGTTGTGGTGCTGGTATGTTGTGGTGTTGTGGTGCTGTGATGTTGTGGTGTTGTGGTGCTGTGATGTTGTGGTGCTGTGATGTTGTGTTATGTTGTGATGATGTCTGTTGTGGTGCTGTGGTGTTGTGGTGTTGTGGTGCTGGTATGTTGTGATGTTATGTTGTGGTGCTGTGGAGCTGTGGTTGTGTGGTGTTGTGCTAGTATGTTGTGGTGCTGTTGTGTTGTGGTGCAGTTGTGTTGTGGTGCTGTGGTGTTGTGGTGTTGTGGTGTTGTGCTAGTATGTTGTGGTGCTGTTGTGTTGTGGTGCTGTGGTGTTGTGGTGTTGTGTTGTGGTGCTGTGGTGTTGTGTTATGTTTTGATGCTGTCTGTCGTGTTGTGGTGCTGTGATGTTGTGTTATGTTGTGATGCTGTCTGTGGTGTTGTGGTGCTGTGATGTGGTGCTGTGGTGTTGTGGTGTTGTGGTGTTGTGGTGTTATGTTGTTGTGCTGGTATGTTGTGGGGCTGTGGTGTTGTGGTGTGATGTTGTGGTATTGTGGTGTGGTGTTGTGGTGCTGTGGTGTTGTGCTGTTGTGTTGTGGTGTTATGGGAGATATAGATCAGACCTCAGCCAACATCAGACAATAGTAACCTAGAGAAAGGGCACTGGTAAAGAAACCCATCACTGTTCCCCCAACACAGACGAACCCTACCATCCATGTAGCCTACAAAATGGCTGCCAGAGTTGCTGCTGCTTCA
>NC_048582.1:7030541-7113041 GCF_013265735.2 Oncorhynchus mykiss | reverse complement strand
TTAGCTCTCCTTTCAGTTTCCTTTTAATATTATAGGAGATTGGAGATTTTCTATGGAACATTTTCTATGTCCATGAGTAACCTAGGCTTCAATGTGTCCTGAAAAGTGGAGGAGGAATATCCAGCCTGATCTAACGGAGTGGAGGAGGAATATCCAACCTGATCTAACTGAGTGGAGGAGGAATATCCAGCCTGATCTAACTGAGTGGAGGAGGAATATCCAGCCTGATCTGACTGAGTGGAGGAGGAATATCCAGCCTGATCTGAGGGGAGGAGGAATATCCAGCCTGATCTAACTGAGTGGAGGAGGAATATCCAGCCTGATCTAACGGAGTGGAGGAGGAATATCCAGCCTGATCTGAGGGGAGGAGGAATATCCAGCCTGATCTAACTGAGTGGAGGAGGAATATCCAGCCTGATCTAACGGAGTGGAGGAGGAATATCCAGCCTGATCTGAGGGGAGGAGGAATATCCAGCCTGATCTAACTGAGTGGAGGAGGAATATCCAACCTGATCTAACTGAGTGGAGGAGGAATATCCAGCCTGATCTGACTGAGTGGAGGAGGAATATCCAGCCTGATCTAACTGAGTGGAGGAGGAATATCCAGCCTGATCTAACGGAGTGGAGGAGGAATATCCAACCTGATCTAACTGAGTGGAGGAGGAATATCCAGCCTGATCTAACTGAGTGGAGGAGGAATATCCAGCCTGATCTAACTGAGTCGAGGAGGAATATCCAACCTGATCTAACTGAGTGGAGGAGGAATATCCAGCCTGATCTAACTGAGTGGAGGAGGAATATCCAGCCTGATCTTACTGAGTGGAGGAGGAATATCCAGCCTGATCTAACTGAGTGGAGGAGGAATATCCAGCCTGATCTAATGGAGTGGAGGAGGAATATCCAGCCTGATCTAATGGAGTGGAGGAGGAATATCCAGCCTGATCTAATGGAGTGGAGGAGGAATATCCAGCCTGATCTAATGGAGTGGAGGAGGAATATCCAGCCTGATCTAACTAAGTGGAGGAGGAATATCCAGCCTGATCTAACTGTGGAGGAGGAATATCCAGCCTGATCTAACTGAGTGGAGGAGGAATATCCAGCCTGATCTAACTGAGGGGAGGAGGAATATCCAGCCTGATCTGAGGGGAGGAGGAATATCCAGCCTGATCTAACTGAGTGGAAGGGGAATATCCAGCCTGATCTAACTGAGTGGAGGAGGAATATCCAGCCTGATCTGACTGAGTGGAGGAGGAATATCCAGCCTGATCTAATGGAGTGGAGGAGGAATATCCAGCCTGATCTAACTGAGTGGAGGAGGAATATCCAGCCTGATCTAACTGAGTGGAGGAGGAATATCCAGCCTGATCTAACTGAGTGGAAGGGGAATATCCAGCCTGATCTAACTGAGTGGAGGAGGAATATCCAGCCTGATCTAACTGAGTGGAGGAGGAATATCCAGCCTGATCTAACTGAGTCGAGGAGGAATATCCAACCTGATCTAACTGAGTGGAGGAGGAATATCCAGCCTGATCTAACTGAGTGGAGGAGGAATATCCAGCCTGATCTTACTGAGTGGAGGAGGAATATCCAGCCTGATCTAACTGAGTGGAGGAGGAATATCCAGCCTGATCTAATGGAGTGGAGGAGGAATATCCAGCCTGATCTAATGGAGTGGAGGAGGAATATCCAGCCTGATCTAATGGAGTGGAGGAGGAATATCCAGCCTGATCTAATGGAGTGGAGGAGGAATATCCAGCCTGATCTAACTAAGTGGAGGAGGAATATCCAGCCTGATCTAACTGTGGAGGAGGAATATCCAGCCTGATCTAACTGAGTTGGGGAGGAATATCCAGCCTGATCTAACTGAGGGGAGGAGGAATATCCAGCCTGATCTGAGGGGAGGAGGAATATCCAGCCTGATCTAACTGAGTGGAAGGGGAATATCCAGCCTGATCTAACTGAGTGGAGGAGGAATATCCAGCCTGATCTGACTGAGTGGAGGAGGAATATCCAGCCTGATCTAATGGAGTGGAGGAGGAATATCCAGCCTGATCTAACTGAGTGGAGGAGGAATATCCAGCCTGATCTAACTGAGTGGAGGAGGAATATCCAGCCTGATCTAACTGAGTGGAAGGGGAATATCCAGCCTGATCTAACTGAGTGGAGGAGGAATATCCAGCCTGATCTAACTGAGTGGAGGAGGAATATCCAGCCTGATCTAACTGAGTGGAGGAGGAATATCCAGCCTGATCTAACTGAGTGGAGGAGGAATATCCAGCCTGATCTAACTGAGTGGAGGAGGAATATCCAGCCTGATCTAACTAAGTGGAGGGGGAATATCCAGCCTGATCTAACTGAGTGGAGGAGGAATATCCAGCCTGATCCAACTAACTGAGTGGAGGAGGAATATCCAGCCTGATCTAACTGAGTGGAGGGGGAATATCCAGCCTGATCTAACTGAGTGGAGGAGGAATATCCAGCCTGATCTGAGTGGAGGAGGAATATCCAGCCAGATCTAACTGAGTGGAGGGGGAATATACAGCCAGATCTAACTGAGTGGAGGAGGAATATCCAGTCTGATCTGAGTGGAGGAGGAATATCCAGCCTGATCTGAGGGGAGGGGGAATATCCAGCCTGATCTAACTGAGTGGAGGAAGAATATCCAGCCTGATCTGAGTGGAGGGGGAATATTCAGCCTGATCTGACTGATTGGAGAAGGAATATCCAGCCTGATCTGAGGGGAGGAGGAATATACAGCCTGATCTGAGGGGAGGAGGAATATCCAGCCTGATCTGAGGGGAGGAGGAATATCCAGCCTGATCTGAGGGGAGGGGGAATATTCAGCCTGATCTGACTGATTGGAGGAGGAATATCCAGCCTGATCTGAGGGGAGGAGGAATATACAGCCTGATCTGAGGGGAGGAGGAATATCCAGCCTGATCTAACTGAATAGAGGAGGAATATCCAGCCTGATCTAACTGTGGAGGAGGAATATCCAGCCTGATCTAACTGAGTGGAGGAGGAATATCCAGCCTGATCTAACTGAGTGGAGGAGGAATATCCAGCCTGATCTAACTGAGTGGAGGAGGAATATCCAGCCTGATCTAACTAAGTGGAGGGGGAATATCCAGCCTGATCTAACTGAGTGGAGGAGGAATATCCAGCCTGATCCAACTAACTGAGTGGAGGAGGAATATCCAGCCTGATCTAACTGAGTGGAGGGGGAATATCCAGCCTGATCTGAGTGGAGGAGGAATATCCAGCCAGATCTAACTGAGTGGAGGGGGAATATACAGCCAGATCTAACTGAGGGGAGGAGGAATATCCAGCCTGATCTAACTGAGTGGAGGAGGAATATCCAGCCTGATCTAACTGAGTGGAGGAGGAATATCCAGCCTGATCTAACTGAGGGGAGGAGGAATATCCAGCCTGATCTAACTGAGTGGAGGAGGAATATCCAGTCTGATCTAACTGAGTGGAGGGGGAATATCCAGCCTGATCTAACTGAGTGGAGGAGGAATATCCAGCCTGATCTAACTGAGTGGAGGAGGAATATCCAGCCTGATCTAACTGAGTGGAGGAGGAATATCCAGCCTGATCTAACTGAGTGGAGGAGGAATATCCAGCCTGATCTAACTGAGTGGAGGAGGAATATCCAGCCTGATCTTACTGAGTGGAGGAGGAATATCCAGCCTGATCTAACTGAGTGGAGGAGGAATATCCAGCCTGATCTAACTGAGTGGAGGAGGAATATCCAGCCTGATCTAACTGAGGGGAGGAGGAATATCCAGCCTGATCTGAGGGGAGGAGGAATATCCAGCCTGATCTAACTGATTGTAGGGGGAATATCCAGCCTGATCTAACTAACTGAGTGGAGGAGGAATATCCAGCCTGATCTAACTGAGTGGAGGGGGAATATCCAGCATGATCTAACTAAGTGGAGGGGGAATATCCAGCCTGATCTAACTGAGTGGAGGAGGAATATCCAGCCTGATCTGAGTGGAGGAGGAATATCCAGCCAGATCTAACTGAGTGGAGGGGGAATATCCAGCCAGATCTAACTGAGTGGAGGAGGAATATCCAGTCTGATCTGAGTGGAGGAGGAATATCCAGCCTGATCTGAGGGGAGGGGGAATATCCAGCCTGATCTAACTGAGTGGAGGAGGAATATCCAGCCTGATCTGAGTGGAGGGGGAATATTCAGCCTGATCTGACTGATTGGAGGAGGAATATCCAGCCTGATCTAACTGAATAGAGGAGGAATATCCAGCCTGATCTAACTGAGTGGAGGAGGAATATCCAGCCTGATCTAACTGAGTGGAGGAGGAATATCCAGCCTGATCTAACTGAGTGGAGGAGGAATATCCAGCCTGATCTAACTGTGGAGGGGGAATATCCAGCCTGATCTGAGGGGAGGAGGAATATCCAGCCTGATCTAACTGAGTGGAGGAGGAATATCCAGCCTGATCTAACTGAGTGGAGGAGGAATATCCAGCCTGATCTAATGGAGTGGAGGAGGAATATCCAGCCTGATCTAACTGAGGGGAGGAGGAATATCCAGCCTGATCCAACCGCACAATAGCCTGGTCTCAGATCTGTCTGCGCTGTCTTGCCAACTCCATTTCTGTCACAGCAATGCGCTGGAGTTGTCAAGAGAGCACAGACAGATCTGAGACCAGGCTAAAGCCAATGGCTTCCCCCACAAAACATTTACATCTAATAGATAGGAGAGAAGCTGGGAGGACTGGTGACAGGCAAGGACTAGTTCTGCTTCTGGTCATATTTAGACATAATCAGGAGTCATACTCATCTAAATTGCTCTGTGAAGGTTTTCCAGAACTCTGGTTTAAAACACAACAATGGTTTACTGCTGTTCATATTGATCCAGTCTAGTTTTAACTCTGGTTTAAAACACGACAATGGTGGACTGTTGTTCATATTGATCCAGTCTAGTTTTAACTCTGGTTTAAAACACAACAATGGTGGACTGTTGTTCATATTGATCCAGTCTAGTTTTAACTCTGGTTTAAAACACGACAATGGTTTACTGCTGTTCATATTGATCCAGTCTAGTTTTAACTCTGGTTTAAAACACAACAATGGTGGACTGTTGTTCATATTGATCCAGTCTAGTTTTAACTCTGGTTTAAAACACGACAATGGTTTACTGCTGTTCATATTGATCCAGTCTAGTTTTAACTCTGGTTTAAAACACGACAATGGTTTACTGCTGTTCATATTGATCCAGTCTAGTTTTATCTCTGGTTTAAAACACAACAATGGTTTACTGTTGTTCATATTGATCCAGTCTAGTTTTAACTCTGGTTTAAAACACGACAATGGTGGACTGTTGTTCATATTGATCCAGTCTAGTTTTATCTCTGGTTTAAAACACAACAATGGTAGACTGTTGTTCATATTGATCCAGTCTAGTTTTATCTCTGGTTTAAAACACGACAATGGTGGACTGTTGTTCATATTGATCCAGTCTAGTTTTAGTTTTATGGTCATTATAGAAATATCCTGTTTCCTGTATTTGGTCGATATGTTGGAGAACAAAATAACAGATTTCCTGTGTTCTCTGTTCTGCTGCTAAAACAAGTGTTACGTCAGCTGTGAGCTTGTGTCAGTGCTTCAGCTATATTTATTACAGGTTCTCTCCCTCCCAGGTCTCTGTAAAGACATGAGCCACCTTCTGTTCAATCTAACTCAATTAAACCAGGCTAAACATGACCCTTATGAAATTACATTCCTGCTTAATCTATGCCTGCCAGGGAAACACGTTTTTAATAAATGTACTGGTGCTGGCAATGTTAGTTATTGTACTTAGGCTTATAGTGCACTACTTTTGACCAGGGCCCATAGGGCTCATAGTGCTCAGGTCAAATGTAACACACTAGACAGAGAATAGGGTGCTATTTGGGACACCGACATCACTAGCAGGTTCAAGGGTAATACTGGGGGATTTGGAAAAGACAAGAGGATTTAGAAGTGATTTAGTGTTCATTTTGAGTTGAACCAAGTCAAGCCCAACAGTTTGTCCTCGGGGTCTTTCATTAAACCACAGCAGGAGGGACTGGGACATGAAGCTCCAAGTCTACTCTGCTTTCATCCACATGAACACTGAATAAACACTGAACCTTGTTGTTTTCTCTTACTTTACTTTGCTAACTTGCCAGTTCTAGTTCTGACTAACGACCCATATTTGTCCACTTCATTTTCCATTAAAACAAGCCTTTTCTCTTTTCCCCCGTCAGGTTAGATGCCGGTCTGTGACTCTGCTAAACAGTAACCATGGCCACAGTAACCATTGCCCTCCTGTCCTAAGATCAGACTCCAGTGGATGTTTTGAGGAAAAAGAAGATGGAGGATCTTTGCTCGGAGCATGTAGCTGACCTTCCTCAGAATGGGGGAGGTAGTGGAGGAGGAAGAGGTGGTGGAGAGGGGGTCAGAAAGGTAGAGAACACTGCCACCCAGCTGATTGCAAGCGAGGCCTCACGCATCAGCTCTCCTGGCCAGGCTAATCAGAAACCAAGCCTTTCACATATGATAACTATCCCAGCGTCCCCCACCATGGTCAGTCCCAGCGCCGAGGCTCCAGAAGGGGTGGCTGTCAAGGTGGCTGCCACCGTGCTTCAGCCTCTCTGTCTGGGGGACAGTCCTGTGATGCTGCCCATCCACCCCCTCCAACAGATGGCTGGAGGAAACCCTCCCCAGGGGATCCCTCCGTACCTCCTGACCCACCAGGGGCCTCTCTCCCTGGGCTCCCTCTCCCAGGGCCCTGGTCTCTCCCTGCCTCTGGTCCTGGAGCAGCATGTGTTCCAGCATCTGAACACCATGGGAGCGATGCTCCAGCAGACTCCCCCTTGCCCTTCCCTGTCCTTCCTGCAGAACAATCTGCTGTGTCACACCCAACCTCAGACCTCTTCCATGGCTTCGTTGGCCTTCTGCCAGCCTCCAGCCCTGGATCAGAAACTACCTGGACCTCCAGCCCAGGACCCAGGTAATTGTAATGGTATATAGTAATTCAGCTGTCGACTATTGGTGTGTGATCCCTCCGATTGTAGTAATACAACCATCGTCTCTCTTTCTCTCTCCTAGGTATTCATGCCATCCTCCAGAACCCGGCATTCGCTGCCCTCATACAGGACCTGTTTTCTGCACAGACCAACCCCAACTCCTCTTCCTGTCACCCAGCGGGGTCAACCCCAACTGACCCCTTTGCTTCAGCCTCGTTCCCCCCATCCCAACCCCAACCTCCACCCCTCTCCTACCCCTACAGCTCCCCGCTAGCCCCCCTGGTACCCCCTGCCACCCTCCTGGTCCCCTACCCTGTCATTGTTCCTCTCCCTGTGCCTCTACCCATCCCTCTCCCTATCCCCGTCCCACAGAGCCAGGAGTCCAAAGGATTCTCTGACCCCTCTAAACCAGCCTGTATGGTGACTAAAAGCACACAGACTAACTATGAGGAGATCGTCAGTCCTCCACCACACGGTAACATTATGACTCTTTACCCTCCATCGTCAATGGCCTCTCTGTCCTCTGTTGCCATGGTCCCCGAGGGGGAGGTGCTTGACCTATCAGTGAAATCCCCTCCCATAATACAACCAAAGCAGGAAATGGCATTTCAACAACACGATGACACTGTCCTCGACCTGTCTGTAGCTAGTAAACAGAAAAGAAAAGAGCGTCCTTCATCGCGGGACTGGCACACTTCTTCCGAGGGCACTACTACAGCTTGGCTCCCTTCACCCGAGGGCACTACATCTGTTTCTCTGGAGGTCTTAAAGCCTGCGGAGTGCACTCAGAAGCTTCACCACCACCCGAGCCTGTTGAACGGTGTAACCCATGTAGAATTCAGTAGACGGCGTCAGTGGGCGGTTGTGGATGGAGGTGGGAGCGGTAATAGACCCAGCAGCGAGCCCAAGAGCAGTAGCAGCAGCGGTAGCTCCAACTTTGAGATCTTTCACACCTCTCAAACAGCCAAAGTCATCGTGGCGGTCAAAGACGCGATCCCCACCACCGCCATCTTCTGTGGGAAGATCAAGTCTCTCTCAGGGCTGTCCAGTAAGAGCCTGTCTATTAAACAACACGACTCCTCCGGCCACACGGGGGCGCTGTTACATCAGTGTTACGGTTCTCTGCCTCTAACCAGAGGACACCATGTGGTGGAGCAGAAGGACCCTAACCTCCCCAGGAACAGACAGGCCATCAAACTGAAGAAGGTCAGTTCACAGGAGATCCACATCCTCCCCATCAAGAAGCAACGTCTGGCTGCCTTCTGCCCCAGGAAGTAGAGAGTTAGCCTGGTCCCAGATCTGTTTGTAGAGAGGAGTTAGCCTGGTCCCAGATCTGTTTGTACTGTCTTGCAGATGTGGGACCAGGCTGGAGCGTGAAGTGTCATTGTAGAAGTGGGATCGAATCCCGGGTCAGACAGACAGGGCGGTCTCTGTTACATAAAGGAGGTGGTGATGAGGTGAACTATCCTGGACTAAGACCTGAAGACTTGCGTTAGCTCCCCGAGCTTAGCTAATGCCTAGGCTTTAGCTCAACAGGCTAACACAGTCTTGTGGGACACAAGAGACCCGAGGTTCAAATCCAGTTGGTCACGTGTCTTTACTGCTAGCTCTTGTTGTTGACAGAAGTTACAAGGCGTTCTTCTGAGACATTGGCCAAGTGCTGTGACTACGGCAGACGATTGGGGACAATCTTCCTGACATGGACAATATCTCTTCCATGTGTTGAGAGACGAAGGACAACTTTGTTGCTGTAGTGCTGTGACTACGGCAGACGATTGGGGACAATCTTCCTGACACGGACAATATCTCTTCCATGTGTTGAGAGACGAAGGACAACTTTGTTGCTGTAGTGCTGCGACTACGGCAGACGATTGGGGACAATTTTCCTGACATGGACAATATCTCTTCCATGTGTTGAGAGACGAAGGACGACTTTGTTGCTGTAGTGTTGTGACTACGGCAGACGATTGGGGACAATCTTCCTGACACGGACAATATCTCTTCCATGTGTTGAGAGACGAAGGACGACTTTGTTGCTGTGGTGTTGTGACTACGGCAGACGATTGGGGACAATCTTCCTGACATGGACAATATCTCTTCCATGTGTTGAGAGACGATGGACGACTTTGTTGCTGTAGTGTTGTGACTACGGCAGACGATTGGGGACAATCTTCCTGACGTGGACAGTATCTCTTCCATGTGTTGAGAGACGAAGGACGACTTTGTTGCTGTAGTGTTGTGACTACGGCAGACGATTGGGGACAATCTTCCTGACGTGGACAATATCTCTTCCATGTGTTGAGAGACGAAGGACGACTTTGTTGCTGTAGTGTTGTGACTGTATTTGTAGTCGTCTGGCATTTTTACCTTACATTCATGTTTAATTCATCAATATATAAACTGTTAAAAGAGGACTTTCTCCTTTTACAAAATGCTGTCAGTTCACAGATGAAATGTGGCTGTCCATCGTCTGCTACTTTCCATGTGAAAAGGTACATTTGTTGATGCTTTGCTAGGCCTATACAGTATTTCATATCTGATTTAGGATCAGTCATTTGATGGTTTGTACGTGATTCAGAAAACTGTCATGAGAATAAAACAAAGTGTTCTTGTTGAACATGATGTCCCTTTGTCTTAATATCACATGTACTTATTTAATACTAAAAGGGACACTTCCCTTTTCCAATGATTAAAGGTTCATGCCGGGGCGGCCTGGTGGTTAGAGTGTTGGGCCGGTAACCATTAAAGGCTGCTGGATCAAATCCCTGAGCTGACGAGGTAAAAATGTCTGTTCTGCTCCTGAACAAGGCAGTTAACCCACTGTTCCCCGGTAGACCTGCGTTGTAAAATAAGAATTTGTTCTTAACTGACTTGCCTGGTTAAATAAAAATGCTTGTCAACTCTCATGAAATGAGGCAAATGGTGAAAAAAAAAAAAAGTTTAATTGCGTGAAAGTACATATGTGAATATTATTTAACAAACAAGCCTTTTCCAGTACCGGTACTTGAGAAGTTGTTTTTACTGTATATATGTACACTGTGTGTTGTTTCTATGGAACAACAGACGGAAATGTAGAATATTAAAAAATATATACAAAGTTGATCTAAAATATTGTCAAACAGAAACTGAACTTTACAACAAGCAAATGCTACTATGAAGAAGTCTGTCCTAAAACACAAAAGCCTAGTAAAACCTGAGTATCACAATAAAGCAAGGCCGTTTGAAGTATTACCGTTCATTTAAACTGAGAACCTTCTGGAAAAATGTTCAGAAATGGATCACTTCTTCTGCCACAGCGACAAGATAAATAGTAAAAATAAGTCCTATTTTATCACATTATAGGTTGTTGTGACACAAATGAATCCACATCCACATCTCTTCTCCTTGTGTGTTGAATCCCCCTAACACTCCATATCCTGTTTGTCTGACTGCTACACAGCCTTGTATCCATATATACAGGATATCCTGAACATGAAACGTTAGATACATATCAACTGTCCATTTGGTGCTTGAAAACCTTCCGACAACCAACAGTCAACTATCTACTTTTAACAGCTATGATTTGAAATGAGATGAAGGCCATACACGTGTTGCAATCAATGTTCAGCTTGGCTACCATCAGGTCTGATGGTGTAGCCAACACTACCAGTACAAATACCAGACTGTTTGGGTTAAAATACAGACAGGATTCAACACAACCTTCCTGTATATATGCAGAGATTAATAATACCTTTTAAAGACAGTACAAAATCCAAGATATAAAAAAAACAACATATTTTTTGGCTTTTTATGTAAAACACAGGTTTTTTGTCTGGTTCTTCAAACATAAGTCCACCATCTTCTTTTACAATGAGACGTTGACTTGAACAGGAACTTCCTGTCTTCATTGTCCAACGTATTCTAGAATCTACACGCAATGTCCAATCGCAATCATAGATCCTGGTTAGAAGTTCCATTGGGGCGATCCAAAGAACGATCAGTGTTCCAACGAGTCCAGATTGTGTGATGTCACACCCTGAATGCACTAAGGAGTACGGTCAAATGTGGTGTCCAAAACAAACAATGAATCTTAACAGCATGGTACATTCTCCTTATCAACATCCTTTGATATTAAAACTATTGAAGAATCAAATCACAGTCTCCATATAGAAGCTGAATGGTTGATATCTTATTGCAATGAGAGGCTAGTGCAACAAGTAATACATGCCATTGGGGGTTGTGTGGAGATGGCTCCTTGCATCTCCAGGTCTCCACGGCTGACAGTAGCCTGGTCTCAGATCTGTTTGTTTTTTACAGAACATTCTGGGACCAGGCTAAGTAGGTAAGGGTTGAGAGAAGGTGTACATGGGCAATGCATAGGTAGGTAAACACTCAACATCATCCTTTGGGATTCAGCTGAGTCTATTCTAAAGAATAGTAGACTGAAGTTCGTTCATAGTGTTTCTCTGTACGGACGTTCACACTGACGTTCACACTGACGTTCATACTGTTTCTCTGAATGCTCTTCATCACAGGATGAGGTATGAAGGTCTCTGCAAAGGAATGATTAAGGACTCATTGTGCTTAGGGTTTCACAGCAAAGATGATCTTCCCATTCTAGTGTGTGTGTGTGTGTGTGTGTGTGTGTGTGTGTGTGTGTGTGTGTGTGTGTGTGTGTGTGTGTGTTACTGTTTGGTCTGTTTGAGCCTCTCGATGTGGTGACATAGCTTGAGGGCGGGGCCTAGTTTCAGACCCATGTACTTCATGATGATGTCACTACGTAGAAGCATCAGCGCCTTTCCGTCGATCTCCTGAAGACAAGAGACAAACGCAGTCAGAAAGAGGGCTTAGCACCAACACAGGACAAGATGACAGCCAAGATGGCCGAAACATCTATGATTAACTCTTCTAAATGAAAGGTTGTGGGGTTTTTAACGTTCAACAGTGATAGGTGCACCTATTTCCCCCAACACAGAACCAACAATACAGCAGAACAACAACACAATTCTCTCTGAGCTGAGATGTCCAGACAGACATCAACAGAAAATGTCTGCCGTCGTACTGTAAACATTCACTGCGTTGTAGATGGCCTGTATGGTTGAACAGAGTTGGGTTTTCCTGGAGGGAATGAAAGTGATTCTCTCCAGACAGGTAGGGAAGGTTCTGAGACAGGCCAGTGCTAGTCTCCCAGGTTATAGACTAAACACAGAGGACACAGGCCATAGGAATAGAATTAGAACACTGTTGTAAATCTATCTCTGTGACACAGACGTCCTCCCTTCCTGCTTCTGACAGGGACATACACACAGCGAGGAGGGCTGGAGCACATCAGAGCCAGGCCAGACACCTAACACATATCCTGGAGTGAATTTATTTTTGGGGATATTTATTGAATTTTTACACAACATAAAAATAATCTAGGGGGCATCTCAATGGTGTAACATCAGGCCTGGACCCGGGACACTTAGACACACATCTAGGGGGCATCTTAATAGTGTAACATCAGGCCTGGACCCGGGACACTTAGACACACATCTAGGGGGCATCTCAATAGTGTAACATCAGGCCTGGACCCGGGACACTTAGACACACATCTAGGGGGCATCTCAATAGTGTAACATCAGGCCTGGACCCGGGACACTTAGACACACATCTAGGGAGCATCTCAATAGTGTAACATCAGGCCTGGACCCGGGACACTTAGACACACATCTAGGGAGCATCTCAATAGTGTAACATCAGGCCTGGACCCGGGACACTTAGACACACATCTAGGGGGCATCTCAATAGTGTAACATCAGGCCTGGACCCGGGACACTTAGACACACATCTAGGGGGCATCTCAATAGTGTAACATCAGGCCTGGACCCGGGACACTTAGACACACATCTAGGGGGCATCTCAATAGTGTAACATCAGGCCTGGACCCGGGACACTTAGACACACATCTAGGGGGCATCTCAATAGTGTAACATCAGGCCTGGACCCGGGACACTTAGACACACATCTAGGGAGCATCTCAATAGTGTAACATCAGGCCTGGACCCGGGACACTTAGACACACATCTAGGGAGCATCTCAATAGTGTAACATCAGGCCTGGACCCGGGACACTTAGACACACATCTAGGGAGCATCAGGCCTGGACCCGGGACACTTAGACACACATCTTAGGAGCATCTCAATAGTGTAACATCAGGCCTGGACCCGGGACACTTAGACACACATCTAGGGAGCATCTCAATAGTGTAACATCAGGCCTGGACCCAGCACTTAGACACACATCTAGGAGGCATCTCAATAGTGTAACATCAGGCCTGGACTCAGCACTTAGACACACATCTAGGGGGCATCTCAATAGTGTAACATCAGGCCTGGACCCGGGACACTTAGACACACATCTAGGGGGCATCTCAATAGTGTAACATCAGGCCTGGACCCGGGACACTTAGACACACATCTAGGGAGCATCTCAATAGTGTAACATCAGGCCTGGACTCAGCACTTAGACACACATCTAGGGGGCATCTCAATAGTGTAACATCAGGCCTGGACCCGGCACTTAGACACACATCTAGGGAGCATCTCAATAGTGTAACATCAGGCCTGGACCCGGGACACTTAGACACACATCTAAGGGGCATCTCAATAGTGTAACATCAGGCCTGGACCTGGCACTTAGACACACATCTAGGGAGCATCTCAATAGTGTAACATCAGGCCTGGACCCGGGACACTTAGACACACATCTTAGGAGCATCTCAACAGTGTAACATCAGGCCTGGACCCGGGACACTTAGACACACATCTAGGGGGCGTCTCAATAGTGTAACATCAGGCCTGGACTCAGCACTTAGACACACATCTAGGGAGCATCTCAATAGTGTAACATCAGGCCTGGACCCGGCACTTAGACACACATCTAGGGAGCATCTCAATAGTGTAACATCAGGCCTGGACCCGGGACACTTAGACACACGTCTAGGGAGCATCTCAATAGTGTAACATCAGGCCTGGACCCAGCACTTAGACACACATCTAGGGAGCATCTCAATAGTGTAACATCAGGCCTGGACCCGGGGCACTTAGACACACATCTAGAGGGCATCTCAATAGTGTAACATCAGGCCTGGACTCAGCACTTAGACACACATCTAGGGAGCATCTCAATAGTGTAACATCAGGCCTGGACCCGGGGCACTTAGACACACATCTAGGGGGCATCTCAATAGTGTAACATCAGGCCTGGACTCAGCACTTAGACACACATCTAAGGAGCATCTCAATAGTGTAACATCAGGCCTGGACCCGGGGCACTTAGACACACATCTAGGGGGCATCTCAATAGTGTAACATCAGGCCTGGACCCAGCACTTAGACACACATCTAGGGAGCATCTCAATAGTGTAACATCAGGCCTGGACCCGGCACTTAGACACACATCTAGGGAGCATCTCAATAGTGTAACATCAGGCCTGGACCCAGCACTTAGACACACATCTAGGGAGCATCTCAATAGTGTAACATCAGGCCTGGACCCAGCACTTAGACACACATCTAGAGGGCATCTCAATAGTGTAACATCAGGCCTGGACCCGGGGCACTTAGACACACATCTAGGGAGCATCTCAATAGTGTAACATCAGGCCTGGACCCGGCACTTAGACACACATCTAGGGAGCATCTCAATAGTGTAACATCAGGCCTGGACCCGGCACTTAGACACACATCTAGGGAGCATCTCAATAGTGTAGTGTCTGCCTCCTCGTCTCCTTCCCTCTATCAGCAGTGATGCTCCAAAGGAAGAAAAAGGACAAGAAACATCATCAATCAATAAATAAATCAATCAAGGTCCACTCACGTGTTTTCTGAAGAGCTCCACGTGGGGTCCGAGTGTTTGGGGGTCGGCGTCGTGGACAAACTGCATCACCTCATCCACAGACCAGGAGGAAGGGGCGTTCCCGGCCCCGTTCCCCGCTGCAGCCTCCCGGTCTGCAGCTGCCAGGTGCTCAGGACCTGTGGTGGAGCTCGCAGCTGAACAACAGAACACACAGACAGAGCAGCAGAGAGTCAGAATTCAATACTCACCTTTATAGTTAACCACCATGAATACTAATAGTTTCAGACTTTACAGGGCGGCAGGGTAGCCTAGTGGTTAGAGCGTTGGACTAGTAACCGAAAGGTTTCAAACCCCCGAGCTGACAAGGTGCCATTCTGCCTCTGAACAAGGCAGTTAACCCACTGTTCCTAGGCTGTCATTGAAAATAACAATTTGTTCTTAACTGACTTGTCTAGTTAAATAAATAAAATTACTTTACAGGGAAGGCACAACATATCCATGGCATTGTCCACTAGGTGGCAATGCTACACAACATATCCATGGCATTGTCCACTAGGTGGCAGTGCTACACAACATATCCATGGCATTGTCCACTAGGTGGCAGTGCTACACAACATATTTACTGCATCCTGACTACACTTCGGTTAAACAAATGAAAATAAAAACACCATCGCCTTTCTTGAACTAACTTGTCTTGCTAGCACTGTCTCAGCTGCTTCATTCTGGAAAATGCACTGACTGCGACTGAGATGTGTGGTTGTCTCACCTAGCTATCTTAAGATGAATGCACTAACTAAGTCGCTCTGGATACGAGCGTCTGCTGAGTTACTAAAACGCTGAATGTGATCTGTTCCAACACAGGAAGCCTAGCCCCCCCCAAAAAATCAACATTCAAACAAACGTAAATGGCCAACTAGAATCTAGAGGCACACACAAGTCCCGCCCAGTCAGCCAGCCAATGGGGGTTAAGCTCTTACAAGGCCTACCTTCCACTCTTCTCTGTAGCCCTCTGGACCCCAGGTCGGAAGGGTTGGGGGCCAGGCGCCTGAGGGGTGGTGGTGGGGGGTGACCAGACCCAGACCCAGGGTAGTAGGGGCTGCTGGACCCCTGGCCACGGTACTCTGAGGTGGTGCGTTGTGTCAGGGGGCGAGGGGTCATGGAGGGAGAGGTGGAGGTGTCCATAGGGTCCTCAGTCAAACCGTTCTCACTGCGAGGAAGGGGCTCTGATGGAGGGTAAGAGAGGTAGGATCGTCAGCGTATAGACACACACTAATACAGTGTCACAACCACATGAACTCTTTAAGTAAAATGACATCTAATAATGTGTCATGAGAAACTAAGCAAGTGTTTGATGATTGGTGATTAATCATGAAGTGGTTGCTTAGCCGTTAGCTGCTTGGTGATCGGTGATTAATCATGAAGTGGTAGCTTAGCCGTTAGCTGCTTGGTGATCGGTGATTAATCATGAAGTGGTAGCTTAGCCGTTAGCTGCTTGGTGATCGGTGATTAATCATGAAGTGGTAGCTTAGCCGTTAGCTGCTTGGTGATCGGTGATTAATCATGAAGTGGTTGCTTAGCCGTTAGCTGCTTGGTGATCGGTGATTAATCATGAAGTGGTAGCTTAGCCGTTAGCTGCTTGGTGATCGGTGATTAATCATGAAGTGGTAGCTTAGCCGTTAGCTGCTTGGTGATCGGTGATTAATCATGAAGTGGTAGCTTAGCCGTTAGCTGCTTGGTGATCGGTGATTAATCATGAAGTGGTAGCTTAGCCGTTAGCTGCTTGGTGATCGGTGATTAATCATGAAGTGGTAGCTTAGCCGTTAGCTGCTTGGTGATCGGTGATTAATCATGAAGTGGTAGCTTAGCCGTTAGCTGTTTGATGATTGGTGATTAATCATGAAGTGGTAGCTTAGCCGTTAGCTGCTTGGTGATTGGTGATTAATCATGAAGTGGTAGCTTAGCCGTTAGCTGCTTGGTGATTAATCATGAAGTGGTAGCTTAGCCGTTAGCTGCTTGGTGATCGGTGATTAATCATGAAGTGGTAGCTTAGCCGTTAGCTGCTTGGTGATTAATCCTGAAGTGGTAGCTTAGCCGTTAGCTGCTTGGTGATCGGTGATTAATCATGAAGTGGTAGCTTAGCCGTTAGCTGCTTGGTGATTAATCCTGAAGTGGTAGCTTAGCCGTTAGCTGCTTGGTGATCGGTGATTAATCATGAAGTGGTAGCTTAGCCGTTAGCTGCTTGGTGATTAATCATGAAGTGGTTGCTTAGCCGTTAGCTGCTTGGTGATCAGTGATTAATCATGAAGTGGTAGCTTAGCCGTTAGCTGCTTGGTGATCGGTGATTAATCATGAAGTGGTAGCTTAGCCGTTAGCTGCTTGGTGATCGGTGATTAATCATGAAGTGGTTGCTTAGCCGTTAGCTGCTTGGTGATCGGTGATTAATCATGAAGTGGTAGCTTAGCCGTTAGCTGCTTGGTGATCGGTGATTAATCATGAAGTGGTAGCTTAGCCGTTAGCTGCTTGGTGATCGGTGATTAATCATGAAGTGGTAGCTTAGCCGTTAGCTGCTTGGTGATCGGTGATTAATCATGAAGTGGTTGCTTAGCCGTTAGCTGCTTGGTGATCGGTGATTAATCATGAAGTGGTAGCTTAGCCATTAGCTGCTTGGTGATCGGTGATTAATCATGAAGTGGTAGCTTAGCCGTTAGCTGTTTGATGATTGGTGATTAATCATGAAGTGGTAGCTTAGCCGTTAGCTGCTTGGTGATTGGTGATTAATCATGAAGTGGTAGCTTAGCCGTTAGCTGCTTGGTGATTAATCATGAAGTGGTAGCTTAGCCGTTAGCTGCTTGGTGATCGGTGATTAATCATGAAGTGGTAGCTTAGCCGTTAGCTGCTTGGTGATTAATCCTGAAGTGGTAGCTTAGCCGTTAGCTGCTTGGTGATCGGTGATTAATCATGAAGTGGTAGCTTAGCCGTTAGCTGCTTGGTGATTAATCATGAAGTGGTAGCTTAGCCGTTAGTTGCTGATGCAATTACATTGAACAGTGGCAGGTCATCAGTATCTGTACAGTTACTAAGGCTTCATTAATAAACTATACAAGCAGAAGTTTTAATTAACCAAACAGCAGTTATGCATTAAGGAAAGTGTTTCAATAATGTAGAATCAGGAGGTAATAAGAAGGAAGACGATTGGCCACAACTATCACTCTACTGAGGACACAAGGAAGTGTGTTAATTCAGTAGAGTGGTCCTTCTAGTTAATCACAGTGCCCAGTCCAGCACTGGACTGCATCTTAATAGTGTAGAGAGGCTTCCTCTCCTTCTAGTTAATCACAGTGCCCAGTCCAGCACTGGGCTGCATCTTAATAGTGTAGAGAGGCTTCCTCTCCTTCTAGTTAATCACAGTGCCCAGTCCAGCACTGGGCTGCATCTTAATAGTGTTGAGAGGCTTCCTTTCATTCTAGCTAATCACAGTGCCCAGTCCAGCACTGGGCTGCATCTTAATAGTGTAGAGAGGCTTCCTCTCCTTCTAGTTAATCACAGTGCCCAGTCCAGCACTGGGCTGCATCTTAATAGTGTAGAGAGGCTTCCTCTCCTTCTAGTTAATCACAGTGCCCAGTCCAGCACTGGGCTGCATCTTTATAGTGTAGAGAGGCTTCCTCTCCTTCTAGTTAATCACAGTGCCCAGTCCAGCACTGAGCTGCATCTTAATAGTGTAGAGAGGCTTCCTCTCCTTCTAGTTAATCACAGTGCCCAGTCCAGCACTGGGCTGCATCTTAATAGTGTAGAGAGGCTTCCTTTCCTTCTAGTTAATCACAGTGCCTTGTCCAGCACTGGGCTGCATCTTAATAGTGTAGAGAGGCTTCCTCTCCTTCTAGTTAATCACAGTGCCCTGTCCAGCACTGGGCTGCATCTTAATAGTGTCGAGAGGCTTCCTCTCCTTCTAGTTAATCACAGTGCCCAGTCCAGCACTGGGCTGCATCTTAATAGTGTAGAGAGGCTTCCTCTCCTTCTAGTTAATCACAGTGCCCAGTCCAGCACTGGGCTGCATCTTAATAGTGTAGAGAGGCTTCCTCTCCTCATTTCATCTGCACTGACATTAAAACTGGACAGGTGAAAGTCAATTCCTGGGTAGCTATCCTCCATTTAGTTTTTCCTTATCCTGTATTTTGTGTTTATATATCAGTACTGAAGGAGACGAGATGACAAAGGAAGGACAGGAGGTCATTTCAAACTATTGCGATGTATCCCCAGTGAGTGCACCAGGGGTAGCTCTGAGGCTGAGGGGTGTTAGTGTACCTTCCGAGGGGTGTGCCTCTGTGCTGTGCAGCCGTTTGGAGGAGGACAGGGGAGAAGGGTAAAGGTTACAGTCCCTGTCTCTGTCCATCTGGAAGCGCCTGCTCCTTCCTACGGAGCCTCTGGCTATGGACAAGGCCTCTGACATCTCTTCTTTTACTGAAGACAACAGAGGAGAGAAAAGAGACGGCATCAGCTACTGCCAACTGAGGACCACTGAGATCTCTTCTTTTACTGAAGACAACAGAGGAGGGACAAGAGACGGCATCAGCTACTGCCAACGAAGGGCCACTGAGATCTCTATAAACTTGTGTTTTATAGAGGGGTCTGATGTTTCATGTGGGTCAGTGACCTGTTGAAGGAAATGCTATGACATTATAGATGACCAATGGAATATTAGAGAAATAGCCACAGTTTATATTGTGACTGTTGATGGTGTAGGTTGATGGGAAATACATGCTGGCTTGTGGCTTTGTGACAAAGATAAGGAAAAGCTCACAAACACACACACACACACACAAAATCGGGTGGCAGGCATTACCTGACGTGCTCCTGTCGTAGGCTGTGTGTCCAGTGGAGGCCATGAATGCAGGGCTGAAGGGTTGGGAGGAGAACAGGTTGTCACTCTGCAGCTGGTGACACAGAGTCTCCATGAACCTGAGCACAAAGGAGGCAGAGGAGGCCTGTGGCAGCTTGACATAGTGGATCCCCCCATCAGACCGCACTGCAGGGTGGGAGACAGAACAGATAGACACAGTCATATGGTATCTAGCTGATTACAGAGGCACTGAAGGCCTGGGACAGCAAGGAGGCCTACAAACCTGACTTAGTTACATCAGCTCTGTCAGGAGGAATGGGCCAAAATTCACCCAACTTATTGTGGGAAGCTTATGGAAGGTTACCCGAAACCTTTGACCCAAGTTAAACAATTTAAAGGCAATGCTATCAAATACTAATTGAGTGTATGTAAACTTCTGACCCACTGGGAATGCGATGAAAGAAATAAAAGCTGAAATAAATCATTCTCTCTACTATTATTCTGACATTTCACATTCTTAAAATAAAGTGCTGACCCTAACTGACCTAAAAACAGGGAATTTTTACTAGGATTAAATGTCAGGAATTGTGAAAAACTAAGTGTTAAATGTGTTTGGCTAAGGTGTATGTAAACTTCCGACTTCAACTGTCTGTATCTGGGCTGAGAGAGGCAGGCAGAGGCACTCAGCAGATGGAGAAGTGACTGGCTGTACCAGACATACATCACATAGCTCTTTACCTAGCTGTTGAAACACTATCTGTTAGGGACCTGACCATACCATATTATCTGTTAGGGACCTGACCATACCATATTATCTGTTAGGGACCTGACCATACCATATTATCTGTTAGGGACCTGACCATACCATATTATCTGTTAGGGACCTGACCATACCATATTATCTGTTAGGGACCTGACCATACCATATTATCTGTTAGGGACCTGACCATACCATATTATCTGTTAGGGACCTGACCATACCATATTATCTGTTAGGGACCTGACCATACCATATTATCTGTTAGGGACCTGACCATACCATATTATCTGTTAGGGACCTGACCATACCATATTATCTGTTAGGGACCTGACCATACCATATTATCTGTTAGGGACCTGACCATACCATATTATCTGTTAGGGACCTGACCATACCATATTATCTGTTAGGGACCTGACCATACCATATTATCTGTTAGGGACCTGACCATACCATATTATCTGTTAGGGACCTGACCATACCATATTATCACCATACTTATGTATGGAGATTCTCACAATTCTATATGTATTGCGATACGATACTGTGATTTTATTGTGATTCCATGTTCCAAACATATTGATCACCATTTGTCTGCTGTCGAGGAACAAGAGAGAACCATGAGAACCATGATTCTATGGCGCAGTAACGACATGATTATTTGGTTTCTATGGCGCAGTAAAGACATGATTATTTGGTTTATATGGCGCAGTAAAGACATGATTATTTGGTTTCTATGGCGCAGTAAAGACATGATTATTTGGTTTCTATGGCGCAGTAAAGACATGATTATTTGGTTTCTATGGCGCAGTAAAGACATGATTATTTGGTTTCTATGGCGCAGTAAGAGACATGATTATTTGGTTTCTATGGCGCAGTAAAGACATGATTATTTGGTTTCTATGGCGCAGTAAGAGACATGATTATTTGGTTTCTATGGCGCAATAACAGACATGATTATTTGGTTTCTATGGCGCAGTAAGAGACATGATTATTTGGTTTCTATGGCGCAGTAAAGACATGATTATTTGGTTTATATGGCGCAGTAAAGACATGATTATTTGGTTTCTATGGCGCAGTAAGAGACATGATTATTTGGTTTCTATGGCGCAATAACAGACATGATTATTTGGTTTCTATGGCGCAGTAAGAGACATGATTATTTGGTTTCTATGGCGCAGTAAAGACATGATTATTTGGTTTCTATGGCGCAGTAAAGACATGATTATTTGGATTCTATGGCGCAGTAAGAGACATGATTATTTGGTTTCTATGGCGCAGTAAAGACATGATTATTTGGTTTCTATGGCGCAGTAAGAGACATGATTATTTGGTTTCTATGGCGCAGTAAAGACATGATTATTTGGTTTCTATGGCGCAGTAAGAGACATGATTATTTGGTTTCTATGGCGCAATAACAGACATGATTATTTGGTTTCTATGGCGCAGTAAGAGACATGATTATTTGGTTTCTATGGCGCAGTAAAGACATGATTATTTGGTTTCTATGGCGCAGTAAGAGACATGATTATTTGGTTTCTATGGCGCAATAACAGACATGATTATTTGGTTTCTATGGCGCAATAACAGACATGATTATTTGGTTTCTATGGCGCAATAACAGACATGATTATTTGGTTTCTATGGCGCAGTAAGAGACATGATTATTTGGTTTCTATGGCGCAGTAAAGACATGATTATTTGGTTTCTATGGCGCAGTAAGAGACATGATTATTTGGTTTCTATGGCGCAATAACAGACATGATTATTTGGTTTCTATGGCGCAATAACAGACATGATTATTTGGTTTCTATGGCGCAGTAAAGACATGATTATTTGGTTTATATGGCGCAGTAAAGACATGATTATTTGGTTTCTATGGCGCAGTAAAGGCATGATTATTTGGTTTCTATGGCGCAGTAAAGACATGATTATTTGGTTTCTATGGCGCAGTAAAGACATGATTATTTGGTTTCTATGGCGCAATAAGAGACATGATTATTTGGTTTCTATGGCGCAGTAAAGGCATGATTATTTGGTTTCTATGGCGCAGTAAAGACATGATTATTTGGTTTCTATGGCGCAGTAAAGGCATGATTATTTGGTTTCTATGGCGCAGTAAAGACATGATTATTTGGTTTCTATGGCGCAGTAAAGACATGATTATTTGGTTTCTATGGCGCAGTAAAGACATGATTATTTGGTTTCTATGGCGCAGTAAAGGCATGATTATTTGGTTTCTATGGCGCAATAACAGACATGATTATTTGGTTTCTATGGCGCAGTAAAGACATGATTATTTGGTTTCTATGGCGCAGTAAAGACATTATTATTTGGTTTCTATGGCGCAGTAACAGACATGATTATTTGGTTTCTATGGCGCAGTAAAGACATTATTATTTGGTTTCTATGGCGCAGTAAAGACATGATTATTTGGTTTCTATGGCGCAGTAAAGACATTATTATTTGGTTTCTATGGCGCAGTAACAGACATGATTATTTGGTTTCTATGGCGCAGTAAGAGACATGATTATTTGGTTTCTATGGCGCAGTAAAGACATTATTATTTGGTTTCTATGGCGCAGTAAAGACATTATTATTTGGTTTCTATGGCGCAGTAAAGACATTATTATTTGGTTTCTATGGCGCAGTAAAGACATTATTATTTGGTTTCTATGGTGCAGTAACAGATGGCCCAGCATCAGATGACCCCCCCCCCCCCCCCACACACACACACACTGACTGGGACCCCCCCGGGGAGCCCCTCCCAAACCAGGTTACGGACGCATGTCACTTCTCATTACCCCCAGACACATGACATCAGCTGCTGCACACACACTTTATCCCACCAGGCATTATCCAGTGCACCATGTGGGCTCTGCAGCCTAAACCAATTCCTACTGCCTGATTGAATCCCCAGCCTACCCCCATATTCCCATTTGGAA
The DNA here is from genome assembly GCF_013265735.2 of Oncorhynchus mykiss. Lineage (NCBI taxonomy): Eukaryota > Metazoa > Chordata > Actinopteri > Salmoniformes > Salmonidae > Oncorhynchus > Oncorhynchus mykiss. The sequence goes on along the minus strand of NC_048582.1, from coordinate 7,089,662 downwards.
TTTGCCATTATTTTAATGAGGACTGAGGAACTATTTGAATATGTAGAGTCTGTGTAGAGTAGACGGTCTAGGGGCCGGGGTGTTCTTCTGGCTTCTTCATCATGTCATGACATCACTGTGGAGTAACAACCCTAGTGTTTCTGTCCAGTGAGGGTTGGACCATCTGGGTTCGGACCGGAGTCTCCGACACGTCACAGGACTGTGTTAGCGAACTGAACTAAAGCCTACAGGCATTAGCTTGAAGTCTTCAGCTCACAGGCAAGCTTAGTTACTCATCACGTCAGCACAGCAGTTCACCGACCCTCCTTCATTACACAACCATAGAACACCTCATGATGTCATGAGAACAATACAATACTACACTAGCTATAACCACAGACCACATATCAGGACAGGCCCCAGCTAAAATGGCTGACCAACTGTTCCATTCTGACGTATAGGGACTACATGACATCAGCCTATCTAGGGTTATATATCTATGGCTATAATACCTCTTGATGATCTCTCCTCCTGTCTAGGGTTATACATCTATGGCTATAATACCTCTTGATGATCTCCTCCTGTCTAGGGTTATACATTTATGGCTATAATACCTCTGATGATCTTCCCTCCTGTCTAGGGTTATACATCTATGGCTAACATACCTCTGATGATCTCTCCTCCATCGGACTGGGACTGTAGGAAGCTGAAGAGGAAGGTTGGTTGGTAGGCACAGTCCACACATGCCTGAACAGCCTGCTGTAGGACAGTGTTGACCGGACCTGGCCCAAAGTGGTCCGGCAGCTGCTGCAACTGCTTCCTGTCCAGGTGTGGACCGCAGGCTCCGTGCTTGTTCACGTACACACACACTGGGGGAGAGAGAGAGAGAGAGAGAGAGAGAGAGAGAGAGAGACAGAGAGAGAGAGACAGAGAGAGAGAGACAGAGAGAGAGAGACAGAGAGAGAGAGAGAGAGTGAAAGAGACAGAGAGAGAGAGAGACAGAGAGAGAGAGACAGAGAGAGAGAGAGACAGAGACAGAGACAGAGAGAGAGAGACAGAGAGAGAGACAGAGAGAGAGAGTCAGAGAGAGAGAGAGACAGAGACAGAGACAGAGACAGAGAGAGAGAGAGAGAGAGAGAGAGAGAGATGAAGGTCAGGGGTCAGGAAGCACTAGAACATGTCTAAAGCTTCATTCTAGATGGACCAGTTAAATCACTCAGAACAATGACCAGCTGGACTGCTCTAGATGGACCAGTTAAATCACTCAGAACAATGACCAGCTGGACTGCTCTAGATGGACCAGTTAAATCACTCAGAACAATGACCAGCTGGACTGCTCTAGATGGACCAGTTAAATCACTCAGAACAATGACCAGCTGGATTGCTCTAGATGGACCAGTTAAATCACTCAGAACAATGACCAGCTGGACTGCTCTAGATGGACCAGTTAAATCACTCAGAACAATGACCAGCTGGACTACTCTAGATGGACCAGTTAAATCACTCAGTACAGGGGACCAGCTGGACTGCTCTAGATGGACCAGTTAAATCACTCAGAACAATGACCAGCTGGACTGCTCTAGATGGACCAGTTAAATCACTCAGAACAATGACCAGCTGGATTGCTCTAGATGGACCAGTTAAATCACTCAGAACAATGACCAGCTGGACTGCTCTAGATGGACCAGTTAAATCACTCAGAACAATGACCAGCTGGACTACTCTAGATGGACCAGTTAAATCACTCAGTACAGGGGACCAGCTGGACTGCTCTAGATGGACCAGTTAAATCACTCAGAACAATGACCAGCTGGACTGCTCTAGATGGACCAGTTAAATCACTCAGAACAATGACCAGCTGGACTGCTCTAGATGGACCAGTTAAATCACTCATAACAAGGGACCAGCTGGACTGCTCTAGATGGACCAGTTAAATCACTCAGTACAAGGGACCAGCTGGACTGCTCTAGATGGACCAGTTTAAATCACTCAGAACAATGACCAGCTGGACTGCTCTAGATCGATCAGTTAAATCACTCAGAACAATGACCAGCTGGACTGCTCTAGATGGACCAGTTAAATCACTCAGAACAATGACCAGCTGGACTGCTCTAGATGGACCAGTTAAATCACTCAGAACAATGACCAGCTGGACTGCTCTAGATGGACCAGTTAAATCACTCAGAACAAGGGACCAACTGGATTGCTCTAGATCAACCAGTTAAATCACTCAGAACAATGACCAGCTGGACTGCTCTAGATGGACCAGTTAAATCACTCAGAACAATGACCAGCTGGACTGCTCTAGATGGACCAGTTAAATCACTCAGAACAATGACCAGCTGGACTGCTCTAGATGGACCAGTTAAATCACTCAGAACAATGACCAGTTGGACTGCTCTAGATGGACCAGTTAAATCACTCAGTACAAGGGACCAGCTGGACTGCTCTAGATGGACCAGTTAAATCACTCAGAACAAGAGACCAGCTGGACTGCTCTAGATGGACCAGTTAAATCACTCAGTACAATGACCAGCTGGACTGCTCTAGATGGACCAGTTAAATCACTCAGTACAAGGGACCAGCTGGACTGCTCTAGCGTGTGAATATATACTGAGTGCACCAAACATTAGGAACACCTTCCTAACATGTTGCACCCCCTTTTCCCCTCAGAACAGCCTCAATTCGTCCGGGCATGGACTCTACAAGGTGTAGAAAGCGTTCCACAGAGATGCTGGACCATGTTGACTCTAATGCTTCCCACAGTTGTGTCAAGATGGCTGGGTGTCCTTTGACTGGTGGACCATTCTTGATACACACAGGAAACTGTTGAGTGTGAAAACCCCAGCAGCGTTCTTGACCCAAACCGGTGTGCCTGGCACCTACTACCATACCCCGTTCAAAGGCACTTAAATCCTTTGTCTTGCCCAATCACCCTCTGAATGGCACACACACAATCCATGTCTCGATTGTCTCAAGGCTTAAACATCCTTGTTTAACCTCCCCTTCATCTACACTGATTGAAGAGGATTTAACAAGTTACATCAATAAGGGATCATAGCTTCACCTGATCAGTCTATGTCAAGGAAAGAGCAGGTCTAATGTGTATATCTGTTAATACAGCGATCTGTTAAACTGCATCAATGTTATTATTTATCTGACAGGACTGAGTCTTACCTGTGGAGACCACTCCAGGGCTGTTGTCCTTCGGTCCATGAACGTTGTTCAGTCTGGTCTCAGAGGCTGTAGTAGTATATACAGAGCCTGTCCCCGAGGAGGGCAGCACACGTGGCTTCCTCTGAACAAACACAACCTTTTTTATTTTACCTTTATTTAACCAGGCAAGTCAGTTAATAACAAAATTCTTATTTTCAATGACGGCCTAGGAACAGTGGGTTCAGAACGACAGATTTGGGGGGTTTGAACTTGCAACCTTCCGGTTACTAGTCCAGCGCTCTAACCACTAGGCTACCCTGCCGTTCACTGACAAGTCTTCGATCCCTATCATATACCGACACTACACAGCACCCCTACTGTAGTAATACCACTGTGATGTCGTCATACAACATTGTGTAGAGTGATTGGACTGGAGGTAAAATTCCTCCGGGAGTGTTGACTGGAGCCAATCACTGCAACCAGTCACACATTTCATTAAACAGACAGACAATACAACTGCTGCTCCAATAAGCATACTTTTTCAGTCCAGTACTAAACTCAATCTGGATCCAGGAAACGGGTTCATTGACCATAGGCCCTTACCTTGCTCCCAGGCTTGGGCCCCCTCTTCTTATGGGGTCTGGGTGCTAGCTGGGAGCCGGAGACCTGTGGCGTACCATTCAGAGCAGCCTCCGCTGCTGCCTCCGCCGCTGCCTTGAGCAGGGCGATGGTCTGCAGTTTGGGGCGCCGGCCCCGGACCCCCTTCCGCACGGGCAGAGGGGGCAGCGGATGGGGCAGGCGATAGGAGGAGGGGGACTGCATGGAGCGTCTGGAGGGGGCGGGGGGAGAGGAGGAGGCTGGGAGGAAGAGGGCCTTGGGGAGGGTGACTGAAACGAGAGGAAAGGCAACAAGTGGAATTAGAAAATCATGATGGGATGTTATTCGCCACTGCAACATCACCAGGAGTTCAGTCAACTGAAAACATAGAGTTCAGTCATCCACAACAACTGAAAACACAGCGTTCAGTCATCCACAACAACTGAAAACACAGCGTTCAGTCATCCACTACAACTGAAAACATAGCGTTCAGTCATCCACAACAACTGAAAACACAGCGTTCAGTCATCCACAACAACTGAAAACATAGAGTTCAGTCATCCACAACAACTGAAAACACAGCGTTCAGTCATCCACAACAACTGAAAACACAGCGTTCAGTCATCCACAACAACTGAAAACATAGCGTTCAGTCATCCACAACAACTGAAAACATAGCGTTCAGTCATCCACAACAACTGAAAACACAGCGTTCAGTTATCCACAACAACTGAAAACATAGCGTTCAGTCATCCACAACAACTGAAAACATAGCGTTCAGTCATCCACAACAACTGAAAACATAGCGTTCAGTCATCCACAACAACTGAAAACATAGCGTTCAGTCATCCACAACAACTGAAAACACAGCGTTCAGTCATCCACAACAACTGAAAACATAGCGTTCAGTCATCCACTACAACTGAAAACATAGAGTTCAGTCATCCACAACAACTGAAAACATAGAGTTCAGTCATCCACAACAACTGAAAACATAGCGTTCAGTCATCCACAACAACTGAAAACACAGCGTTCAGTCATCCACAACAACTGAAAACATAGCGTTCAGTCATCCACAACAACTGAAAACATAGCGTTCAGTCATCCACTACAACTGAAAACATAGAGTTCAGTCATCCACTACAACTGAAAACATAGAGTTCAGTCATCCACTACAACTGAAAACATAGCGTTCAGTCATCCACTACAACTGAAAACATAGAGTTCAGTCATCCACAACAACTGAAAACATAGCGTTCAGTCATCCACAACAACTGAAAACATAGAGTTCAGTCATCCACAACAACTGAAAACATAGAGTTCAGTCATCCACAACAACTGAAAACATAGAGTTCAGTTATTCACAACAACTGAAAACATAGAGTTCAGTTATTCACAACAACTGAAAACATAGAGTTCAGTTATTCACAACAACTGAAAACATAGAGTTCAGTCATCCACTACAACTGAAAACATAGAGTTCAGTCATCCACAACAACTGAAAACATAGCGTTCAGTCATCCACTACAACTGAAAACATAGAGTTCAGTCATCCACAACAACTGAAAACATAGCGTTCAGTCATCCACAACAACTGAAAACATAGCGTTCAGTCATCCACAACAACTGAAAACATAGCGTTCAGTCATCCACTACAACTGAAAACATAGAGTTCAGTCATCCACTACAACTGAAAACATAGAGTTCAGTCATCCACTACAACTGAAAACATAGCGTTCAGTCATCCACTACAACTGAAAACATAGAGTTCAGTCATCCACAACAACTGAAAACATAGCGTTCAGTCATCCACAACAACTGAAAACATAGAGTTCAGTCATCCACAACAACTGAAAACATAGAGTTCAGTCATCCACAACAACTGAAAACATAGAGTTCAGTTATTCACAACAACTGAAAACATAGAGTTCAGTTATTCACAACAACTGAAAACATAGAGTTCAGTTATTCACAACAACTGAAAACATAGAGTTCAGTCATCCACTACAACTGAAAACATAGCGTTCAGTCATCCACTACAACTGAAAACATAGAGTTCAGTCATCCACAACAACTGAAAACATAGCGTTCAGTCATCCACAACAACTGAAAACATAGAGTTCAGTCATCCACAACAACTGAAAACATAGAGTTCAGTCATCCACAACAACTGAAAACATAGAGTTCAGTTATTCACAACAACTGAAAACATAGAGTTCAGTTATTCACAACAACTGAAAACATAGAGTTCAGTTATTCACAACAACTGAAAACATAGCGTTCAGTCATCCACTACAACTGAAAACATAGAGTTCAGTCATCCACTACAACTGAAAACATAGAGTTCAGTCATCCACAACAACTGAAAACATAGCGTTCAGTTATTCACAACAACTGAAAACATAGAGTTCAGTCATCCACTACAACTGAAAACATAGAGTTCAGTCATCCACTACAACTGAAAACATAGAGTTCAGTCATCCACTACAACTGAAAACATAGAGTTCAGTCATCCACAACAACTGAAAACATAGCGTTCAGTCATCCACTACAACTGAAAACATAGAGTTCAGTTATTCACAACAACTGAAAACATAGCGTTCAGTTATTCACAACAACTGAAAACATAGAGTTCAGTCATCCACTACAACTGAAAACATAGAGTTCAGTAATCCACAACAACTGAAAACATAGAGTTCAGTAATCCACAACAACTGAAAACATAGCGTTCAGTCATCCACTACAACTGAAAACATAGAGTTCAGTTATTCACAACAACTGAAAACACAGCTTATAATGGCCATAGCTGTTTGTTTCTTACCCAAGGTTCATTTAATAATGTTGCTTTTAAATTCAGCTATTGTTGAATGAATCCATGGTATTAAGGCTTATGAAAAGGGGAGCTACGGTTCTGGGAGGCAAAACAGGAGGACTTCCTGGACACACACACACAAATCAATCACTGTCTGTTCCGATACGCGTTAAGAATTCCACTGAGGTGAAGCGAGTCTACACTCTGCAGCAGCAGTAGATCAAACACCGTCTGACACACATGAATAACAACTTTGATCTTCCCGCTTTGATTCAAAAGCCACAGCTCAAAGTCAGACTTCATACATAACACTACTTCCAATCCAATTCCACACACAAACAATCTACCTCCCCCCAGCTCCAGCCAGGCAGCCAAAGGTTCTTTAGAATATCCAAAGCGTCACATTTCCACTCCTCTCGTTGGTTGGCTACATTTCAAGTGTTCGCTGTTCGCCCATTTTCCCCTCAAAACATTGAGTCAGTGAAAGGAATGGTTGGAATCTTTAAGAGGAGGAAAGGAAGCAGTAGAGGCAGGGATCTTTAAGAGGAGGGAAAGGAAGCAGTAGAGGCAGGGATCTTTAAGAGGAGGAAAAGGAAGCAGTAGAGGCAGGAATCTTTAAGAGCAGGAAAAGGAAGCAGTAGAGGCAGGAATCTTTAAGAGGAGGAAAGGAAGCAGTAGAGGCAGGAATCTTTAAGAGGAGGAAAGGAAGCAGTAGAGGCAGGAATCTTTAAGAGCAGGAAAAGGAAGCAGTAGAGGCAGGAATCTTTAAGAGGAGGAAAGGGAAGCAGTAGAGGCAGGAATCTTTAAGAGGAGGAAAAGGAGGCAGTAGAGGCAGGGATCTTTAAGGGAGGAAAAGGAAGCAGTAGAGGCAGGAATCTTTAAGAGGAGGAAAAGGAAGCAGTAGAGGCAGGAATCTTTAAGAGCAGGAAAAGGAAGCAGTAGAGGCAGGGATCTTTAAGAGCAGGAAAAGGAAGCAGTAGAGGCAGGAATCTTTAAGAGCAGGAAAAGGAAGCAGTAGAGGCAGGAATCTTTAAGAGGAGGAAAGGAAGCAGTAGAGGCAGGGATCTTTAAGAGGAGGAAAGGAAGCAGTAGAGGCAGGGATCTTTAAGAGGAGGAAAGGGAAGCAGTAGAGGCAGGAATCTTTAAGAGCAGGAAAGGAAGCAGTAGAGGCAGGAATCTTTAAGAGGAGGAAAGGAAGCAGTAGAGGCAGGAATCTTTAAGAGGAGGAAAGGGAAGCAGTAGAGGCAGGAATCTTTAAGAGCAGGAAAAGGAAGCAGTAGAGGCAGGGATCTTTAAGAGCAGGAAAAGGAAGCAGTAGAGGCAGGGATCTTTAAGAGCAGGAAAAGGAAGCAGTAGAGGCAGGGATCTTTAAGAGCAGGAAAATGAGGCAGTAGAGGCAGGGATCTTAAAGAGGAAAAGGTGAGACATACCAGAGTATTCCATCACATTGGGGACAAGGGATACGTTTCCAGTGTGTTGTGTTCTCTGGGTCTAACAAGTCTTTTGTCTGGGGCCCTCCCCCTTTTCATTATAGAGGTCAGGGGTCAGGCTCCCCTGAGACCAGCCAGGTAATCCCCTTCTGCAGACAGCCTGCCTTCATCTCACCTAGATCACAACACTAGGCTACTGTTACATGTTCAATTACTGAACTCAAGCCTACCATTACTACTATGAGGTTTAGGTTTGTTATAACACTGCGATGCCAATCAATAGTTTAAAAGAAATTTGAACAAAATGAAAACCTAGTCTAATATACAGACACAGGGGTTTTCTAGAGGTGAGGTTTGCTAAGGGTTGAAATCTTTGTATTTAAACAGCTTGGTATACAGGGCACTAATTATATAGACAGAACTAAACACATCCCTAACCCAGCTATAATGACAAACACTCATTATATAGACAGGGCATTGTAGCTAAACACATCCCTAAACCAGCTATAATGACAAACACTCATTATATAGACAGAACTAAACACATCCCTAAACCAGCTATAATGACAAACACTTATTATATAGACAGAACTAAACACATCCCTAAACCAGCTATAATGACAAACACTCATTATATAGACAGAACTAAACACATCCCTAAACCAGCTATAATGACAAACACTCATTATATAGACAGAACTAAACACATCCCTAAACCAGCTATAAAGACAAACACTCATTATATAGACAGAACTAAACACATCCCTAAACCAGCTATAATGACAAACACTCATTCTATAGACAGGGCTAAACACATCCCTAACCCAGCTATAATGACAAACACTCATTATATAGACAGAACTAAACACATCCCTAAACCAGCTATAATGACAAACACTCATTATATAGACAGAACTAAACACATCCCTAAACCAGCTATAATGACAAACACTCATTCTATAGACAGGGCTAAACACATCCCTAAACCAGCTATAATGACAAACACTCATTCTATAGACAGGGCTAAACACATCCCTAAACCAGCTATAATGACAAACACTCATTATATAGACAGGGCTAAACACATCCCTAAACCAGCTATAATGACAAACACTTATTATATAGACAGAACTAAACACATCCCTAAACCAGCTATAATGACAAACACTCATTATATAGACAGGGCTAAACACATCCCTAAACCAGCTATAATGACAAACACTAGCAGGATAACCTTATTTTCTATTAGGTATTGAGATATATATAGATTATTTGTTTCACTCTTTATGGAAGGCGCAATGCAGAGAACACTGGAAGAAAAATTATCATTTAATTATCATAGTGAGTTATTGTAATGTTTGTTTATGTGTCAGTTATTCCCATAAGGGAAGGGTTGTATTCATTCATTCATTCATTCAGCAGCAGGTAAAACTACCATATTCAGATATCCTTCTCTCATTACTGCTCTATTTAATCTCATCTGTCATTTATAACTAATTCTTATCAGGACCAGCAGACTACTGACTACTGCTCAATGCCTTCTCTCCTTCTGGTCCCTCTCTCTCTCTCTCTCTCTCTATCTGGCCCAGCAACACAATGGGAGTGGAAGGTCTAGGAGGAGATCTGCCATTCAAAGCGTCAAGTCAACCCATCCATCAATAGAGGTGGAAAAAATGGCACGTCCAGAGAAAGACATTGAAAGGCATTGTGGGTAATCACACAAAAGCAGCCAGTGGCCCCGGCCGCACAAGTCAGTCCACGATTCAGTCAGTCCATGATTCAATCAGTCCACGATTCAGTCAGTCCACGATTCAGTCAGTCCACGATTCAGTCAGTCCACGATTCAGTCAGTCCACGATTCGGTCAGTACACGATTCGGTCAGTCCACGATTCGGTCAGTCCACGATTCAGCCAGTCCACGATTCAGTCAGTCCACGACTCAGTCAGTCCACGATTCAGTCAGTCCATGAGTTTTATTATTAGTAGCAGTGTGTGTCAAATATGCCATGATAAACATCTCCCATTTCAACAGAACTCTAGACTGGTTGTCTAGTAGAGAGCAGACCTCTACTGTGTTCTCTAAGTGCCAGCAAAATGCCTCTATGGCTGGCTCTACAATGTTCTCTAAGGGCCAGCAAAATGCCTCTATGGCTGGCTCTACAACGTTCTCTAAGGGCCAGCAAAATGCCTCTATGGCTGGCTCTACTGCATTCTCTAAGGGCCAGCAAAATGCCTCTATGGCTGGCTCTACTGCATTCTCTAAGGGCCAGCAAAATGCCTCTATGGCTGGCTCTACTGCATTCTCTAAGGGCCAGCAAAATGCCTCTATGGCTGGCTCTACAGTATTCTCTAAAGGCCAGCAAAATGCCTCTATGGCTGGCTCTACTGCATTCTCTAAGGGCCAGCAAAATACCTCTATGGCTGGCTCTACAGTATTCTCTAAAGGCCAGCAAAATGCCTCTATGGCTGGCTCTACAGTATTCTCTAAGTGCCAGCAAAATGCCTCTATGGCTGGCTCTACAACGTTCTCTATGGCCCAGCAAAATGCCTCTATGGCTGGCTCTACAGTATTCTCTATGGCCCAGCAAAATGCCTCTATGGCTGCTTAAGCATCTTGGAAAAAGGTTTCATTGAGAGATGAGGGAAAGTGGGGGAAGAATAGACGAGTGTTTTGTTTCACAAGGAGGGAAAGATCACTCACTAGGGGCGGGGCAGGGCTAGGGCTACCCCCCCCCCCCCAACCCCCCCCCCCCCCCCCCCCCCACACACACACACACACACAGCCAGGGACACACACACACACACACATTCACTCTAGCTCACACAGACACACTACAATACTCCACCTCTCTACAACAGCTTAGCGAGCAATAGACAAAAAACTATTTTAGTTCCAAGTCAAGACAAAGTTTAACTTCCATTCAGTTGATATTAAACTGTCCCCCTAGTTGTTCTAACATAGAGCCTTCCATTCCATTCCATTAAACCTGTCCTGTGTTCTGCAGTAGGAGTGTAAGGAGTTAATCATGACGGGTCATTTCAGGCTGACCCAGTGACCCGGTGGCCAGGAGGTCTGGAGCCCCGGGGCGGTGAGGGGCGCTGCTACTGGGGCTGAGAAGTGTGGCTCCTGCCTGGCGGCTTGGATGACTGGTTGGGGGTTGCGTCGGGGCCTGTGTGTGTGTGTGTTTGGCCACGCCTCAAGCCGTATAACCCAGCTCTCCCTCCTGTAATATTTCAGTTTGAACTGGGAGCTGTGGAGGGAATCTGGTTCTGTCGCAGATCCTTCTTGATTGAGCTCCCTGGTGCAATGTGAAAATGAATCACATGCTTTGAGACCAGGGGAGGACTGGGGTTTAGAGAGGAGGTAGTATGGTAGACCAGGAGAGGACTGGGGTTTAGAGAGGGGGTAGTATGGTAGACCAGGGGAGGACTGGGGTTTAGAGAGGAGGTAGTATGGTAGACCAGGAGGACTGGGGTTTAGAGAGGATGTAGTATGGTAGACCAGGGGAGGACTGGGGTTTAGAGAGGAGGTAGTTTGGTAGACCAGGAGAGGACTGGGGTTTAGAGGGGAGGACTGGGGTTTAGAGAGGGGGTAGTATGGTAGACCAGGGGAGGACTGGGGTTTAGAGAGGAGGTAGTATGGTAGACCAGGGGAGGACTGGACTGGGGTTTAGAGAGGAGGTAGTATGGTAGACCAGGAGAGGACTGGACTGGGGTTTAGAGAGGGGGTAGTATGGTAGACCAGGAGAGGACTGGGGTTTGGAGAGAAGGTAGTATGGTAGACCAGGGGAGGACTGGGGTTTAGAGAGGAGGTAGTATGGTAGACCAGGGGAGGACTGGGGTTTAGAGAGGAGGTAGTATGGTAGACCAGGGGAGGACTGGACTGGGGTTTAGAGAGGAGGTAGTATGGTAGACCAGGAGAGGACTGGACTGGGGTTTAGAGAGGGGGTAGTATGGTAGACCAGGGGAGGACTGGGGTTTAGAGAGGAGGTAGTATGGTAGACCAGGGGAGGACTGGGGTTTAGAGAGGAGGTAGTATGGTAGACCAGGAGAGGACTGGGGTTTAGAGAGGAGGTAGTATGGTAGACCAGGAGAGGACTGGGGTTTAGAGAGGGGGTAGTATGGTAGACCAGGGGAGGACTGGGGTTTAGAATGGAGGTAGTATGGTAGACCAGGAGAGGACTGGGGTTTAGAGGAGAGGACTGGGGTTTAGAGGGGAGGACTGGGGTTTAGAGAGGGGGTAGTATGGTAGACCAGGAGAGGACTGGACTGGGGTTTAGAGAGGGGGTAGTATGGTAGACCAGGGGAGGACTGGGGATTAGAGAGGAGGACTGGGGTTTAGAGGGGAGGACTGTGGTTTAGAGAGGAGGTAGTATGGTAGACCAGGAGAGGACTGGGGTTTAGAGAGGAGGTAGTATGGTAGACCAGGAGAGGACTGGGGTTTAGAGAGGAGGTAGTATGGTAGACCAGGGGAGGACTGGGGTTTAGAGAGGGGGTAGTATGGTAGACCAGGGGAGGACTGGGGTTTAGAGAGGGGGTAGTATGGTAGACCAGGAGAGGACTGGGGTTTAGAGAGGGGGTAGTATGGTAGACCAGGGGAGGGCTGGGGTTTAGAGAGGGGGTAGGGGTTTAGAGAGGGGGTAGTATGGTAGACCAGGAGAGGACTGGGGTTTAGAGAGGGGGTAGTATGGTAGACCAGGGGAGGGCTGGGGTTTAGAGAGGGGGTAGGGTGGTAGACCAGGAGAGGACTGGGGTTTAGAGAGGGGGTAGGGGTTTAGAGAGGGGGTAGGGTGGTAGACCAGGGGAGGACTGGGTTAGAGGGGGTAGGGTGGTAGACCAGGAGAGGACTGGGGTTTAGAGAGGAGGTAGTATGGTAGACCAGGAGAGGACTAGGGTTTAGAGATGGGGTAGTATGGTAGACCAGGAGAGGACTGGGTTAGAGGGGGTAGGGTGGTAGACCAGGAGAGGACTGGGGTTTAGAGAGGAGGTAGGGTGGTAGACCAGGAGAGGACTGGGGTTTAGAGAGGAGGTAGTATGGTAGACCAGGAGAGGACTAGGGTTTAGAGAGGGGGTAGTATGGTAGACCAGGTAGTATGGTAGACCAGGAGAGGACTGGGGTTTAGAGAGGAGGTAGTATGGTAGACCAGGAGAGGACTGGGGTTTAGAGAGGAGGTAGTATGGTAGACCAGGGTAGGACTGGGGTTTAGAGAGGGGGTAGTATGGTAGACCAGGGGAGGACTGGGGTTTAGAGAGGGGGTAGTATGGTAGACCAGGAGAGGACTGGGGTTTAGAGAGGGGGTAGTATGGTAGACCAGGGGAGGGCTGGGGTTTAGAGAGGGGGTAGGGTGGTAGACCAGGAGAGGACTGGGGTTTAGAGAGGGGGTAGGGGTTTAGAGAGGGGGTAGTATGGTAGACCAGGAGAGGACTGGGGTTTAGAGAGGGGGTAGTATGGTAGACCAGGGGAGGGCTGGGGTTTAGAGAGGGGGTAGGGGTTTAGAGAGGGGGTAGGGTGGTAGACCAGGGGAGGACTGGGTTAGAGGGGGTAGGGTGGTAGACCAGGAGAGGACTGGGGTTTAGAGAGGAGGTAGTATGGTAGACCAGGAGAGGACTAGGGTTTAGAGAGGGGGTAGTATGGTAGACCAGGAGAGGACTGGGTTAGAGGGGGTAGGGTGGTAGACCAGGAGAGGACTGGGGTTTAGAGAGGAGGTAGGGTGGTAGACCAGGAGAGGACTGGGGTTTAGAGAGGAGGTAGTATGGTAGACCAGGAGAGGACTAGGGTTTAGAGAGGGGGTAGTATGGTAGACCAGGAGAGGACTGGGTTAGAGGGGGTAGGGTGGTAGACCAGGAGAGGACTGGGGTTTAGAGAGGAGGTAGGGTGGTAGACCAGGAGAGGACTGGGGTTTAGAGAGGAGGTAGTATGGTAGACCAGGAGAGGACTGGGGTTTAGAGAGGAGGTAGGGTGGTAGACCAGGAGAGGACTAGGGTTTAGAGAGGAGGTAGTATGGTAGACCAGGAGAGGACTAGAGTTTAGAGAGGAGGTAGTATGGTAGACCAGGAGAGGACTAGAGTTTAGAGAGGAGGTAGTATGGTAGACCAGGAGAGGACTAGAGTTTAGAGAGGGGGTAGTATGGTAGACCAGGGGAGGACTGGGTTTTAGAGAGGAGGTAGTATGGTAGACCAGGAGAGGAGTAGGGTTTAGAGAGGAGGTAGTATGGTAGACCAGGGGAGGACTGGGGTTTAGAGAGGAGGTAGTATGGTAGACCAGGGGAGGACTAGGGTTTAGAGAGGAGGTAGTATGGTAGACCAGGGGAGGACTGGGGTTTAGAGAGGGGGTAGGGTGGTACTGATAGCCCCAGGTAGACCCATTTAAACAATCTGTTACTGTGTCAAACATCCAACAGAACAATTACTTTTATACTGAAAAACCTTTTTAACCGGATGGAAATGTAGTTCCACTTCAAAGATGTTGTAATAATTAGAAACAAGGTTTTTGCATAAAAAGATGGGTGAATATTTCCATAAACATAAGAGAGTAAAGCAATTCTCTAAGGGCTAAATAGTGTATTTAAATGTATGGACAGTTATATTCTGGAATTTACATTTATAAAGCCATTTGCATGGTTCTAACACAACTACGTTGTCTTAACAGTCATAAATTGATTTAACATGTGTACATTATACGATAGGCGGTAGACACACATACCAACCCTGAGCAGAGACCAGTCGTCCTAAATATCAAGGACTGTTCCCTACGAGCACTCATTTCAATCATTCAAATCAAGCAGAGCAAACAAAGAGAGTGGTTGAAACAGTCAGGGCCATGCAAACAATAGCTACATCATCTGCATGAACTACATCTACGGGTGACTGAGATGCAACAGCCCTTCATTCACACAAACAGTGGATTCCCTCCTTTCTAGAAACCGACTGCTAACGAAGACGAAGTCTAACGCCGGGCTCTCACGTGAGAGGAAGAGGAACTGAACAGCCGCCACTAGTTAAAAATAGACCCGAGACAAAAGCAGAGGCAGCAAACTCACCAGGAACTCCCAACACGGTGCTATGTTTCCGGGGAGCAACAGCAGCAGTAGTAGTCCACAACAACAGAACAGCCCCTCTTTACTAGTTTGACCCCTGGTTAACGTCAGGGTCTCTCTCTCTCTCTCTCCCCCTTCCTCTCTCTCTCTCTCTCTCTCTCTCTCTATTCTCCCTATTTCTCTCTCCTTCCCTCGTTCTCTCTTTCTCTGTCCAGCTCCAGTCCACAACAAAGCCCCATGCTGCTGCCTGCCTGACTGAGGCGGCATTAGAAACAGGAGGAGCTAGCTACTAGTGGCCCCTCCCTCTGTCCCTGTGAATGAACAGAGCAGAGCAGCAGAGAGCAGAACGGCTGATTTGCATCGCAGGGAAAGAGGAGGGGGGTGGATGAGGCTAGCAGGCGGAGGAGGAGGAGTGGGAGGGAGGGGTAAAGGGGGAAGGGTTTTATGCACGTGATCAAAGAGCTATATTGACAGTGCTCATCGGTCACCTGCCTGCCGTTCACTCTCCTCGCCAAGCCCCTGCCCAACTCTCTGAGGGGGTGAGGGGGGTTGAGAGGCGGGGTGTCTGGGGAGAGGGGTGGGGGTGGGGTGTAAAAGGTTCAAATGGATGAGAGGACCCCGATTGAGGAATGGGCACAAGAGGTCTCCTGTAGGCTGCATTAGAAGGCTCAGACAACCCTCCAGGAGAATGGGAGGACAGGGGAGAGAGGGGTCTCCCCGACTTGGAACCCAAAAAGAGGGGGGGTGATCCCTCATCCCTCTCTCCGTAACCCAAGCCTATTCAGACGTCCCTGGAGGACCTGGTGAAAGACAGCGTGGATAGGGGCAGGAAACAGTGGCAGGGAGCACGGAGCAGTAGCAGCCACGGCTTTAGATACCCTGTCTGTCTCAAATAACACCCTGTGCCCTTTATAGGGGCCCTGGTCTAAAGTAGTGCACTATGAAGGGAAAAGCGTGCCATTTAACCTGGTCTAAAGTAGTGCACTATAAAGGGAATAGGGTGCCATTTAGGAAGCAACCCTCCTGCTTCAGAAAGTCTCATTCTAATCTGACTGATCTGAGGCAAACAAAGACTGTTTCATCTCCAGAAAACAGGACCTCAATGCTGCTCATATGGTTATTTCACCATGGAGCCAGAGGAACGATCTGAGGGTTATTTACTTCAGGTTATAATAAAACGATCAGAAATGGGGGTGTTGCTTGGCAGCCTGCCGGTGGGGTTAGGGTGTAGGACTGTCAACTACAGGAAATGGTTCCCCTAATAAATTCATAAATGGTCTGTTCTAAAAGTGTCTGATTAAAGAGGCTGTTGTTTTTCCCATCATGCATTACTAATGCTAGTGAGGTAGAACAGACACAACCAACCAAAGACAACAGATAGAAATCCCCTTCAGCACACTCCCTTAGTTGTTTCTTTACAAACACATAGTTAATGAAGAGGAATTATCATGTTACTTTAATTGATGTGGTAAATAAGAATGAAAGTGTGTTCTACAGTGTTTGTTTTGAAAAAGCAACAGTTATTCCTCATTTACTGATGAAGAGCATGTGTGGCATTTTTATACAATGGAATTAAATGATTATTTTATGAATGAAAAAAAATCTATTCACTACAATACTAAAATGACACTTTTCTTCTGTATTTGTCTTTCTCTACTCTAACAGTAGAACACCAAGACGTAAACTGTTTGGCTGCTAGTACATAGTTTTTTTTTAAAACACCACGAAAACGGAATTTGATAAACTAATGTTTAATTGTATGACACAGACGCTAAAGTTAGTTTCACCTCATGAAACTAAAGTTCAATTCACCTCATGAAACTAAAGTTCAATTCACCTCATGAAACTAAAGTTCAATTCACCACATCAAACTAAAGTTCATTTCACCTCATGAAACTAAAGTTCATTTGACTTTGATGAAAAAGTCAAAGTTGGCGACTCAAATCTAAACTACTTTATATTTTTTTAATAAAATCTACAATAGAGAGAGTTAATGTTTAAGGAAAAAATTAACTATATACCAGGATCAAAAATTATACAAAAAATATATATTTTTTAAAATGTATTATTTTCTGATTGCTAAAATAATTTTAAAAACATCTGCATTTGGAAACCCAAAACAGCCTTTTGCTAATGAGGAAAATGAAATGAACACATTCCTAATTGTACATTAGCATGGGAAGGATTTAGTCTAGAAATGATTCTCTGATCAAACTGACAGCAGTGTTATAGGTTATAATAGACTGGGCTGAATGTACTTTCATAAGGTCATTGAATGGCTTACTGTTTGAAGACTCTCACGTTCCTTCTCTTAACTAAAATAATGTTTATTTCATAATGGATAACAGGTACACTTTCGTACATCCCTTAATCTGATTATTCAATCACTGTTCATTCAAACTAAAAACTCAAATAGTGTACGAGATAACCACTGAAATGTAAACGCAATATAATCAGTGGGCTGTTCTCTCCACTGTGTGTCCACCAGACTGCATGCTGTCTCAACAACCAGGGGGACGTTCAACAATAGAGACGTGGGTAAAGTGTGAGGCCGCCCCTTCAACCACGCCCACACCCTCTCTACCCCCCACATCCCTCCGATGGCTCATAACCAAGGCCGATCTTCTGCCAATTATCCCCTAATCAGACTCTGATTAGAAGGGAGATGGAGGAGAATAGGCCCCAGCCTGAGGATAGATCTCATGGTCTTGAAAAGCAGCTCAGGGAAGGACATGTTTTTCTCCATCTTAACTTCTGCATCAAATCAACAAGTTGCATTGATAATGTCTTATAAAAGATTCTTAATACAACTTGGTAGAAATTATGATCAAACCAAACAAACGTTTAACAGAACATAAAAATGTTAAAAAACATATGTTTGTAAGATGACTAAAAATTATAAAATGTTCATTACCTCTTTTAAAAGCAGCAATATGTCGCTTTTTGGGGACCCAACCAAATTCACATAGAAATGCTTTTATTTTGATCTTTCATTCTCATTGAAAGCAAATCTAAGAAGCAGTAGATCTGCTCTATGCGCTCTATTTCTATGCTTCCTGGTCTCTTTAGATTCTACTCACAGATCTTTAGACGTTACAATGATTCTACTCACAGCTCTTTAGACGTTACAATGATTCTCCTCACAGCTCTTTAGACGTTACAATGATTCTACTCACAGCTCTTTAGACATTACAATGATTCTACTCACAGCTCTTTAGACATTACAATGATTCTACTCACAACTCTTTAGACGTTACAATGATTCTACTCACAGCTCTTTAGACGTTACAATGATTCTCCTCACAGCTCTTTAGACGTTACAATGATTCTACTCACAGCTCTTTAGACGTTACAATGATTCTACTCACAGCTCTTTAGACGTTACAATGATTCTACTCACAGCTCTTTAGACGTTACAATGATTCTCCTCACAGCTCTTTAGACGTTACAATGATTCTCCTCACAGCTCTTTAGACGTTACAATGATTCTACTCACAGCTCTTTAGACGTTACAATGATTCTACTCACAACTCTTTAGACGTTACAATGATTCTACTCACAGCTCTTTAGACGTTACAATGATTCTCCTCACAGCTCTTTAGACGTTACAATGATTCTACTCACAGCTCTTTAGACGTTACAATGATTCTCCTCACAGCTCTTTAGACGTTACAATGATTCTACTCACAGCTCTTTAGACGTTACAATGATTCTCCTCACAGCTCTTTAGACGTTACAATGATTCTCCTCACAGCTCTTTAGACGTTACAATGATTCTACTCACAGCTCTTTAGACGTTACAATGATTCTACTCACAGCTCTTTAGACGTTACAATGATTCTACTCACAGCTCTTTAGACGTTACAATGATTCTCCTCACAGCTCTTTAGACGTTACAATGATTCTACTCACAGCTCTTTAGACGTTACAATGATTCTACTCACAGCTCTTTAGACGTTACAATGATTCTACTCACAATTTTAGCAACCAGGCATATTGCATCTTTAAAAAACATAGCAAAAGAGATATACATTTGAAGCCTGATAAATACGTTTTTCAGTAAGAGAAATGTGAGCTGTTGGCCTGAACAGGGTGGTAGTAAACCACCCCCCCCCCCTGACTGTTACTGATACTGAGATAGAGGAAGTGTGTGTTTCCTAACAGTTAAAGTTCTGCTGAGAGAAGAGATGCATCCATCTCCACGTCTTACTATATCCTCTCTACACCTACACCGTGGTACACACACACACACACACACACACACACACACACACACACACACACACACACACACACACCACAAACAGACCACAAACAGACACACACACACACACACACACACACACACACACACACACACCACAAACAGACACACACACACACAATAAACACAGGAAGACAGTTGTAAACATGCCAGTGGCTCGGGGGAAGAGGACCAGATTGAGGCCAGTTTGAAAGACACATAACTACCACCATCAGTCACAGACCGTATCCCAAATGGCCCCCCTTTTCCCTTTATAGTGCACTCATTTTGACCAGGGCACTATATAGGGAATAGTGGGCTATTTGGGATACAAACCTCTGTCAGAAGTCTTATTGCTCCCCATATCAAGTCCCCTGTCGGAGCTGTAGAGCAGCGTGGAGCTTTATAGCACAGGAGATCATGAAGCTGTACTGGGAGAGTTGTTTACACTCCCTAAGTAAAGTGATAGATAGTGTGGCGTATAGAAAGAAGACTGCTGGATGTAGCCTAGTGGTTAGAGCGTTGGACTAGTAACCGGAAGCTTGCAAGTTCAAACCCCCGAGCTGACAAGGTACTAATCTGTCGTTCTGCTCCTGAACAAGGCAGTTAACCCCACTGTTCCTAGACCAGTTAACCCACTGTTCCTAGACCAGTTAACCCACTGTTCCTAGACCAGTTAACCCACTGTTCCTAGACCAGTTAACCCACTGTTCCTAGACCAGTTAACCCACTGTTCCTAGACCAGTTAACCCACTGTTCCTAGACCAGTTAACCCACTGTTCCTAGACCAGTTAACCCACTGTTCCTAGACCAGTTAACCCACTGTTCCTAGACCAGTTAACCCACTGTTCCTAGACCAGTTAACCCCACTGTTCCTAGACCAGTTAACCCACTGTTCCTAGGCCGTCATTGAAAATAAGAGTTTGTTCTTAACTGACTTGCCTAGTTAAATAAAGGTAAAAAGTATGCTAAAACCCATCAAAACTACCATGCAGCACAGTAGCAGGGATGACAGGCCCTGGCTGGTAATCAGGCTCTATTAAATAAAAAGGAAAAACAACATTCTTCCTGCACTGAAAGAAAGTGTTTTTGAGCTGAAATCATTCACACACACACATTTAAAATGATTGGCAGGTGAGTCAACGTTGTGTTAAACCCCTTTCATTGGTCATGGAATTAAGAGTCAATTACTTCTCTATTTTAAGTTTGTTTGGTGTTAAGAACAAATGACTTCAAAATAACCAGAAATGATTTAAGAAATGGGTAGATTTCTGTGAAAAATGGGTCAAGTTGAGGAATTGAAGAAACCCAAGGGAAGTCTGTGTACAATAGATGAAATAAAGGCCTACTGATCATCAGCCGTACTAAGAGGGTTTACCAATCAGAGGGTTATTAAAAGCAACACACAGCCTGTGGTATGCTGAGAAGGAACAATAATTGGTCACAGCTTGACATGAACAAATAGGTATGAACTATACAGCTACATGTTGTATTCTAGCATTAAGAATCAACACCAGCTGCTACTGTAAGACTTGATGAAGGATTAACCCTGTACTGCCAGCTGCTACTGTAAGACTTGATGAAGGATTAACCCTGTACTGCCAGCTACTACTGTAAGACTTGATGAAGGATTAACCCTGTACTGCCAGCTGCTACTGTAAGACTTGATGAAGGTTTAACCCTGTACTGCCAGCTGCTACTGTAAGACTTGATGAAGGATTAACCCCGTACGGCCAGCTGCTACTGTAAGACTTGATGAAGGATTAACCCCGTACGGCCAGCTGCTACCGTAAGACTTGATGAAGGATTTACCCTGTACTGCCAGCTGCTACTGTAAGACTTGATGAAGGATTAACCCTATACTGCCAGCTGCTACTGTAAGACTTGATGAAGGATTAACCCTGTACTGCCAGCTGCTACTGTAAGACTTGATGAAGGATTAACCCTGTACTGCCAGCTGCTACTGTAAGACTTGATGAAGGACTAACCCTGTACTGCCAGCTGCTACTGTAAGACTTGATGAAGGATTAACCCTGTACTGCCAGCTGCTACTGTAAGACTTGATGAAGGACTAACCCTGTACTGCCAGCTGTAAGACTTGATGAAGGATTAACCCTGTACTGCCAGCTGCTACTGTAAGACTTGATGAAGGACTAACCCTGTACTGCCAGCTGCTACTGTAAGACTTGATGAAGGATTAACCCTGTACTGCCAGCTGCTACCGTAAGACTTGATGAAGGACTAACCCTGTACTGCCAGCTGCTACTGTAAGACTTGATGAAGGATTAACCCTGTACTGCCAGCTGCTACTGTAAGACTTGATGAAGGACTAACCCTGTACTGCCAGCTGCTACTGTAAGACTTGATGAAGGACTAACCCTGTACTGCCAGCTGCTACTGTAAGACTTGATGAAGGATTAACCCTGTACTGCCAGCTGCTACTGTAAGACTTGATGAAGGACTAACCCTGTACGGCCTGCTGCTACTGTAAGACTTGATGAAGGATTAACCCTGTACTGCCAGCTGCTACTGTAAAACTTGATGAAGGACTAACCCTGTACTGCCAGCTGCTACTGTAAGACTTGATGAAGGACTAACCCTGTACTGCCAGCTGCTACTGTAAGACTTGATGAAGGACTAACCCTGTACGTCCTGCTGCTACTGTAAGACTTGATGAAGGACTAACCCTGTACTGCCAGCTGCTACTGTAAGACTTGATGAAGGATTAACCCTGTACTGCCAGCTGCTACTGTAAGACTTGATGAAGGACTAACCCTGTACTGCCAGCTGCTACTGTAAGACTTGATGAAGGATTAACCCTGTACTGCCAGCTGCTACTGTAAGACTTGATGAAGGACTAACCCTGTACGTCCTGCTGTAAGACTTGATGAAGGACTAACCCTGTACGTCCTGCTGCTACTGTAAGACTTGATGAAGGACTAACCCTGTACTGCCAGCTGCTACTGTAAGACTTGATGAAGGATTAACCCTGTACTGCCAGCTGCTACTGTAAGACTTGATGAAGGATTAACCCTGTACTGCCAGCTGCTACTGTAAGACTTGATGAAGGACTAACCCTGTACTGCCTGCTGCTACTCTAAGACTTGATGAAGGATTAACCCTGTACTGCCAGCTGCTACCGTAAGACTTGATGAAGGACTAACCCTGTACGTCCTGCTGTAAGACTTGATGAAGGATTAACCCTGTACTGCCAGCTGCTACGGTAAGACTTGATGAAGGATTAACCCTGTACTGCCAGCTGCTACGGTAAGACTTGATGAAGGACTAACCCTGTACTGCCAGCTGCTACTGTAAGACTTGATGAAGGACTAACCCTGTACGTCCTGCTGTAAGACTTGATGAAGGACTAACCCTGTACTGCCAGCTGTAAGACTTGATGAAGGACTAACCCTGTACGTCCTGCTGCTACTGTAAGACTTGATGAAGGACTAACCCTGTACTGCCAGCTGTAAGACTTGATGAAGGACTAACCCTGTACGTCCTGCTGTAAGACTTGATGAAGGACTAACCCTGTACTGCCAGCTGTAAGACTTGATGAAGGACTAACCCTGTACGTCCTGCTGTAAGACTTGATGAAGGACTAACCCTGTACGTCCTGCTGTAAGACTTGATGAAGGACTAACCCTGTACTGCCAGCTGTAAGACTTGATGAAGGACTAACCCTGTACGTCCTGCTGTAAGACTTGATGAAGGACTAACCCTGTACTGCCAGCTGTAAGACTTGATGAAGGACTAACCCTGTACGTCCTGCTGTAAGACTTGATGAAGGACTAACCCTGTACTGCCAGCTGCTACTGTAAGACTTGATGAAGGACTAACCCTGTACTGCCAGCTGTAAGACTTGATGAAGGATTAACCCTGTACTGCCAGCTGCTACTGTAAGACTTGATGAAGGACTAACCCTGTACTGCCAGCTGCTACTGTAAGACTTGATGAAGGACTAACCCTGTACGTCACACCATCTGGTTGTTCATTACTACAAATATTTCAAACTATTTTAGGGGGGAAGTTTTATGCTTTTTGATAATGTATTAATAAGTTTTTTTTTTTTTAAAGACAGAATAGAACTTGAAACTAATGTTTAAGCCCAACAACAGATTAAGGGGAACGTAGTACAAAGAAGGACTCTTTTCATTCGAAAAATGAAAAGCTAGCTGCCATTGTCCTAAAGTTCACGGCCCTCTCTATCAGATTAGGCTAGAATGGAGAGTCTCTGTGTCCACTGCCGGTGAATGTCAGTGGATCTGTTGGCCAAAACATTGTCCAAGGCCATTTTACAGGTCTTTCATTGGGCACAATGTTGCCCTGAGGCAAAAAAAAAGAAAATTTCATTTTTTAAATAAATATAAAAACTAAGTGTTTGAAACCTATCAAATATTCTCCTTTAGAGGTTCCTACACAAGTACATGTTTGTATTGTCTCTATTTAAACATGTAAAATAATGAAATGCATTGTACCCTTCACTCACACCATGCCCTCAGGTCGCTCTGCTTCCTGAAAGAAGGTCCCGCCCCCAATTGATACGTCATACCAACTTCTGCACCTCATTGGCTTGTTTACACACATGTCATCTCATATTGTCATGTGTATGGGGGCAAAAAGGTTGTGTGCAGTAGAGTGTTAAACAGATAACACATTAAGGAAGATGTTATGAAGCTCACAATCACATATTTTGAATGATTTACTTGAATCAGAAAATGATCTTAAACTGTCAACAAAAAAAAAATTATACAAAAAAATGTAATACAAAATAATGAGATATATATAAATATATTGGCTTTTTACAAGAAAACTAGACCCAAATGCAATGTGTGGAAGGACAATCCTGCTTCAACTGTACACCAGTGGAACACATTAAGGAATATTATTACCAGTGGAAAGGTACTAATTGTAGTTAACACACAGATTGTATTTTAGCCAAATATACAGGAAATAACACAGGAAATAGGGGAAAACATTCAGTGAAATTCTCGCAGAAAGAAACAGTTTGTTTTTCTCATCCAGCTCTGCTCATTCAGGCAGCTTCAGAAAGAAACCCTGGACCAGCAGCACCCAGTGGTGACAGACAAACAGGCCAAAAGCCTCAGAAAGCAGGGCTCTGCTGTCCTCTAGTGGTGAGGTTGAGGTACTTACAGAAGTTGCCAGGAGGCTGGATGCTGTGCCTGGTCAGAGAACACCATCCTACAGGGAATATGTCTCTGGAGTCAAACTGGCACCAGTAGTCGAAGGCCCCTCTCCAGCCGTCAAACATCACAAAGATCTCATCACCTAAAAATAAAGATTACAATAACAAACAGTAAGACGTAGCAGGAGATACATCAACCACACGACAAATAGGGAACAAAGGAACAATAGTGTTATAGTAAATAAAACACATTATAGAGTTACAGTTATAAAGTTGTCCTCCAAAGAAATGGGGTAAAGGTGGGTTAAATTAAAAAAAATATCTTGTTACCTTTGACCTCTCCGATGGTTGCCGGGCAGATCAGGTAGGGGTTCTTCTTGTCCACTGCTTCTAGCTTCATCCCAGGTTTAAAGAGGTTCTGGGAGGGCTTGGAGGGTTCCTACACACAGATAACTCTGTTAGTCCAGACCAGACAGATCTGTTTATATACACACAGAGAACTCTCTGTTAGTCCAGACAGATCTGTTAGTCCAGACCAGACAGATCTGTTAGTCCAGACCAGACAGATCTGTTAGTCCAGACCAGACAGATCTGTTAGTCCAGACCAGACAGATCTGTTAGTCCAGACCAGACAGATCTGTTAGTCCAGAACAGACAGATCTGTTTATATATATACACAGAGAACTCTCTGTTAGTCCAGACCAGACAGATCTGTTAGTCCAGACCAGACAGATCTGTTAGTCCAGACCAGACAGATCTGTTAGTCCAGACCAGACAGATCTGTTAGTCCAGAACAGACAGATCTGTTTATATATACACACACAGAGAACTCT
The DNA here is from genome assembly GCF_013265735.2 of Oncorhynchus mykiss. Lineage (NCBI taxonomy): Eukaryota > Metazoa > Chordata > Actinopteri > Salmoniformes > Salmonidae > Oncorhynchus > Oncorhynchus mykiss. The sequence goes on along the minus strand of NC_048582.1, from coordinate 7,064,429 downwards.
CTGTTAGTCCAGACCAGACAGATCTGTTTATATATACACACAGAGAACTCTCTGTTAGTCCAGACCAGACAGATCTGTTTATATATACACACAGAGAACTCTCTGTTAGTCCAGACAGATCTGTTTATATATACACACCGAGAACTCTCTGTTAGTCCAGACAGATCTGTTAGTCCAGACCAGACAGATCTGTTAGTCCAGACCAGACAGATCTGTTAGTCCAGACCAGACAGATCTGTTAGTCCAGACCAGACAGATCTGTTAGTCCAGACCAGACAGATCTGTTTATATATACACACAGAGAACTCTCTGTTAGTCCAGACCAGACAGATCTGTTTATATATACACACAGAGAACTCTCTGTTAGTCCAGACCAGACAGATCTGTTAGTCCAGACCAGACAGATCTGTTTATATATACACACAGAGAACTCTCTGTTAGTCCAGACCAGACAGATCTGTTTATATATACACACAGAGAACTCTCTGTTAGTCCAGACAGATCTGTTTATATATACACACAGAGAACTCTCTGTTAGTCCAGACCAGACAGATCTGTTTATATATACACACAGAGAACTCTCTGTTAGTCCAGACAGATCTGTTTATATATACACACAGAGAACTCTCTGTTAGTCCAGACAGATCTGTTTATATATACACACAGAGAACTCTCTGTTAGTCCAGACCAGACAGATCTGTTAGTCCAGACCAGACAGATCTGTTTATATATACACACAGAGAACTCTCTGTTAGTCCAGACCAGACAGATCTGTTAGTCCAGACCAGACAGATCTGTTTATATATACACACAGAGAACTCTCTGTTAGTCCAGACCAGACAGATCTGTTAGTCCAGACCAGACAGATCTGTTTATATATACACACAGAGAACTCTCTGTTAGTCCAGACAGATCTGTTTATATATACACACACAGAGAACTCTCTGTTAGTCCAGACCAGACAGATCTGTTTATATATACACACAGAGAACTCTCTGTTAGTCCAGACCAGACAGATCTGTTTATATATACACACAGAGAACTCTCTGTTAGTCCAGACCAGACAGATCTGTTTATATATACACACCGAGAACTCTCTGTTAGTCCAGACCAGACAGATCTGTTTATATATACACACCGAGAACTCTCTGTTAGTCCAGACCAGACAGATCTGTTAGTCCAGACCAGACAGATCTGTTTATATATATACACACAGAGAACTCTCTGTTAGTCCAGACCAGACAGATCTGTTTATATATACACACCGAGAACTCTCTGTTAGTCCAGACCAGACAGATCTGTTAGTCCAGACCAGACAGATCTGTTTATATATATACACACAGAGAACTCTCTGTTAGTCCAGACCAGACAGATCTGTTTATATATACACACCGAGAACTCTCTGTTAGTCCAGACAGATCTGTTTATATATACACACACAGAGAACTCTCTGTTAGTCCAGACCAGACAGATCTGTTTATATATACACACCGAGAACTCTCTGTTAGTCCAGACCAGACAGATCTGTTAGTCCAGACCAGACAGATCTGTTAGTCCAGACAGATCTGTTTATATATACACACACAGAGAACTCTCTGTTAGTCCAGACCAGACAGATCTGTTTATATATACACACCGAGAACTCTCTGTTAGTCCAGACAGATCTGTTAGTCCAGACCAGACAGATCTGTTAGTCCAGACCAGACAGATCTGTTAGTCCAGACCAGACAGATCTGTTTATATATACACACACAGAGAACTCTCTGTTAGTCCAGACCAGACAGATCTGTTTATATATACACACACAGAGAACTCTCTGTTAGTCCAGACCAGACAGATCTGTTTATATATACACACCGAGAACTCTCTGTTAGTCCAGACCAGACAGATCTGTTTATATATACACACCGAGAACTCTCTGTTAGTCCAGACCAGACAGATCTGTTTATATATACACACAGAGAACTCTCTGTTAGTCCAGACCAGACAGATCTGTTTATATATACACACCGAGAACTCTCTGTTAGTCCAGACAGATCTGTTTATATATACACACAGAGAACTCTCTGTTAGTCCAGACCAGACAGATCTGTTTATATATACACACAGAGAACTCTCTGTTAGTCCAGACAGATCTGTTTATATATACACACACAGAGAACTCTCTGTTAGTCCAGACAGATCTGTTTATATATACACACAGAGAACTCTCTGTTAGTCCAGACCAGACAGATCTGTTAGTCCAGACCAGACAGATCTGTTTATATATACACACAGAGAACTCTCTGTTAGTCCAGACCAGACAGATCTGTTAGTCCAGACCAGACAGATCTGTTAGTCCAGAACAGACAGATCTATATATATATACACATACGTAAATCATTGATACACTACAATCATTGATCAGTAAATCAATACACTACAGTACAGCTTTAAGGTCCAATGTGAAATGTTCCATTTTTCTTCCTTGACCTTTTTAAAAGCTGTGGCCGGTGCCATCTCTGCTCCAGTCAGGGTTCTCAGGAGGAACATAGGCCACGAGGAGGCGTTCATTCTGAAGCCTAAAGACAACTCAAAGAAAAAGTTTAAGATTTAGAATATATTGCTGCTTTATTGCTGATATAAGCAAGTGCAACACTTTATAATGTCTTATTAACATATGATATGTTATAATATGTTATAATATGTTATAATGTGTTATAATGTGTTACACTATAATGTGTTATAATGTGTTATAATGTGTTTTATGTTATAATGTGTTATAATGTGTTATAATGTGTTATATGTTATAATGTGTTATGTGTTATAATGTGTTATAATGTGTTATAATGTGTTATAATGTGTTATAATGTGTTATAATGTGTTATAATGTGTTATATGTTATAATGTGTTATAATATGTTACGTTATAATAAACAAAAAAAGAAACAAAGATCATTTGTAAAAATCCAAATAACTTCACAGATCTTCGTTGTAAAGGGTTTAAACATTGTTTCCCATGCTTGTTCAATGAACCATAAACAATTAATGAAGATGCACCTGTGGAACGGTCGTTAAGACACTAACAGCTTACAGACAGGTGGGCAATTAAGGTCACAGTTATGAAAACACTAAAGACTTAGGACACATTCTACTGGACACACTTAGGACACACTAACTTAGGACACATTCTACTGACTCTGAAAAACACCAAAAGAAAGATGCCCAGGGTCCCTTCTCATCTGTGTGAACGTGCCGTAGGCATGCTGCAAGGAGGCATGAGGACTGCAGATGTGGCCAGGGCAATAAATTGCAATGTCTGTACTGTGAGACGCCTAAGACAGCGCTACAGGGAGACAGGACGGACAGCTGATCGTCCTCACAGTAGCAGACCACGTGTAACATCACCTGCCCAGGATCGGTACATCCGAGCATCACACCTGCGGGACAGGTACAGGATGGCAACAACAACTGCCCGAGTTACACCAGGAACGCACAATCCCTCCATCAGTGCTCAGACTGTCCGCAATAGGCTGAGAGAGGCTGGACTGAGGCCTGTTGTAAGGCAGGTCCTCACCAGACATCACCGGCAACAAAGCCGCCTATGGGCACAAACCCACTGTCGCTGAACCAGACAGGACTGGCAAAAAGTGCTCTTCACTGACGAGTCGCGGTTTTGTCTCACCGGGGGTGACGGTCGGATTCACGTTTATCGTCGAATTTATCGTTATCGTTTATCGTTCTGTGCGTGATTTCCTGCAAGACAAGAATGTCAGTGTTCTGCCATGGTCAGCGAAGAGCCTGGATCTCAATCCCATTGAGCACGTCTGGGACCTGTTGGATCGGAGGCTGAGGGCTAGGGCCATTCCCCCCAGAAATGTCCGGGAACTTGCAGGTGCCTTGGTGGAAGAGTGGGGTAACACCTCACAGCAAGAACGGGCAAATCTGGTGCAGTCCATGAGGAGGAGATGCACTGCAGTACTTAAGTACTTTGACCCCCCCTTTGTTCAGGGACACATTATTCCATTTCTGTTAGTCACATGTCTGTGGAACTTGTTCAGTTTATGTCTCAGTTGTTGAATCTTGTTAATAATGTTCATACAAATATTTACATTTGCTGAAAATAAACGCAGTTGACAGTGAGAGGACGTTTCTTTTTTTGCTGAGTTTATGTTATGCTATAATGTGTTACACTATCATGTGTTGTGCTATAATGTGTTACACTATAATGTGTTGTGCTATAATGTGTTACACTATAATGTGTTGTGCTATAATGTGTTACACTATCATGTGTTGTGCTATAATGTGTTATGCTATCATGTGTTGTGCTATAATGTGTTACACTATAATGTGTTGTGCTATAATGTGTTACACTATAATGTGTTATGTTATAATATGCTATAATGTGTTACACTATCATGTGTTGTGCTATAATGTGTTACACTATCATGTGTTGTGCTATAATGTGTTACACTATAATGTGTTGTGCTATAATGTGTTACACTATAATGTGTTGTGCTATAATGTGTTACACTATCATGTGTTGTGCTATAATGTGTTATGCTATCATGTGTTGTGCTATAATGTGTTACACTATAATGTGTTGTGCTATAATGTGTTACACTATAATGTGTTATGTTATAATATGCTATAATGTGTTACACTATCATGTGTTGTGCTATAATATGCTATAATGTGTTACACTATAATGTGTTATGTTATAATATGCTATAATGTGTTACACTATCATGTGTTGTGCTATAATGTGTTACACTATCATGTGTTGTGCTATAATATGCTATAATGTGTTACACTATCATGTGTTGTGCTATAATATGCTATAATGTGCTATGTTATAATATGCTATAATGTGTTACACTATCATGTGTTGTGCTATAATATGCTATAATGTGCTATGTTATAATATGCTATAATGTGTTACACTATCATGTGTTGTGCTATAATATGCTATAATGTGTTACACTATCATGTGTTGTGCTATAATATGCTATAATGTGCTATGTTATAATATGCTATAATGTGTTACACTATCATGTGTTGTGCTATAATATGCTATAATGTGTTACACTATCATGTGTTGTGCTATAATATCCTATAATGTGCTATGTTATAATATGCTATAATGTGTTACACTATCATGTGTTGTGCTATAATATGCTATAATGTGTTACACTATCATGTGTTGTGCTATAATATCCTATAATGTGCTATGTTATAATATGCTATAATGTGTTACACTATCATGTGTTGTGCTATAATATGCTATAATGTGTTACACTATCATGTGTTGTGCTATAATATGCTATAATGTGCTATGTTATAATATGCTATAATGTGTTATAATATGCTATAATGTGTTATGCTATTATGTGTTGTGCTATAATGTGTTACACTATCATGTGTTGTGCTATAATATGCTATAATGTGCTATGTTATAATATGCTATAATGTGTTACACTATCATGTGTTGTGCTATAATATGCTATAATGTGCTATGTTATAATATGCTATAATGTGTTATAATATGCTATAATGTGTTATGCTATTATGTGTTGTGCTATAATGTGTTACACTATCATGTGTTGTGCTATAATATGCTATAATGTGCTATGTTATAATATGCTATAATGTGTTATAATATGCTATAATGTGTTATGCTATAATGTGTTATAATGTGTTATGCTATAATGTTATAGTGTGTTATAATGTTATAATGTGTTATGCTATAATATGTTATAATATGCTATAATATGTTATAATATGCTATAATATGTTATAATATGCTATAATGTGTTATGCTATAATATGTTATAATATGCTATAATATGTTATAATATGCTATAATATGTTATAATATGCTATAATGTGTTATGCTATAATATGTTATAATATGCTATAATATGTTATAATATGCTATAATGTGTTATGCTATTATGTGTTGTGCTATAATGTGTTACACTATCATGTGTTGTGCTATAATGTGTTACACTATCATGTGTTGTGCTATAATATGCTATAATGTGTTACACTATCATGTGTTGTGCTATAATATCCTATAATGTGCTATGTTATAATATGCTATAATGTGTTATAATATGCTATAATGTGTTATGCTATCATGTGTTGTGCTATAATGTGTTACACTATAATGTGTTATGTTATAATATGCTATAATGTGTTACACTATCATGTGTTGTGCTATAATGTGTTACACTATCATGTGTTGTGCTATAATGTGTTACACTATCATGTGTTGTGCTATAATGTGTTATGCTATCATGTGTTGTGCTATAATGTGTTACACTATAATGTGTTGTGCTATAATGTGTTACACTATCATGTGTTATGTTATAATATGCTATAATGTGTTACACTATCATGTGTTGTGCTATAATATGCTATAATGTGTTACACTATCATGTGTTATGTTATAATATGCTATAATGTGTTACACTATCATGTGTTGTGCTATAATATGCTATAATGTGTTACACTATCATGTGTTGTGCTATAATATGCTATAATGTGCTATGTTATAATATGCTATAATGTGTTATGCTATTATGTGTTGTGCTATAATGTGTTACACTATCATGTGTTGTGCTATAATATGCTATAATGTGCTATGTTATAATATGCTATAATGTGTTATAATATGCTATAATGTGTTATGCTATTATGTGTTGTGCTATAATGTGTTACACTATCATGTGTTGTGCTATAATATGCTATAATGTGCTATGTTATAATATGCTATAATGTGTTATAATATGCTATAATGTGTTATGCTATAATGTGTTATAATGTGTTATGCTATAATGTTATAGTGTGTTATAATGTTATAATGTGTTATGCTATAATATGTTATAATATGCTATAATATGTTATAATATGCTATAATATGTTATAATGTGTTACGCTATAATATGTTATAATATGCTATAATGTTATAATGTGTTATAATGTGTTATAATGTGTTATGCTATAATGTGTTATAATATGCTATAATGTGTTATGCTATAATGTGTTATAATGTGTTATGCTATAATGTTATAATGTGTTATAATGTTATGTGTTATGCTATAATATGTTATAATATGTTATAATGTGTTATAATGTGATATAATGTGCTATGTTATAATATGTTATATAATGTGTCATAATGTGTTACAATATGTTATGCTATAATAGGTTATATAAAAAGCACACCCAGAGGAAATGATTTAGTGTAGAGGTGCTGACTAATGGTGAATAAACTGGAAGCTATGGAAACAAAGAGAGTCGCACCATCCATTTACAGCTGAAGTCAGAAGTTTACATACACTTAGGTTGGAGTCATTAAAACTTGTTTTTCAACCACTCCACAAATTTCGTGTTAACAAACTATAGCTTTGGCAAGTCGGTTAGCTGCTTTGTGCATTACACAAGTAATTTTTCCAACAATTGTTTACAGACACATTATTTCACTTGTAATTCACTGTATCACAATTCCAGTGGTTCAGAAGTGTATTAACACTAAGTTGACTGTGCCTTTAAACAGCTTAGAAAATTCCACAAAATGATGTCATGGCTTTAGAAGCTTCTGATAGGCTAATTGACATAATTTGAGTCTGTGGATGTATTAACAGGCCTACATTCAAAACCAGTACCTCTTTGCTTGACATCATTGGAAAATCAAAAGAAATCAGCCAAGATCTCAGAAAAACAATTGTAGACCTCCACATGCAAATCAATCCCAGAACAACAGCAAAGGACCTTGTGAAGATGCTGGAGGAAACAGGTACAAAAGTGTCTATATCCACAGTAAAACGAGTCCTGTATCGACATAACCTGAAAGACCGCTCAGCATGGACGAAGCCACTGCTCCAAAACCACCATAAAAAAGCCAGACTACGGTTTGCAACTGCACATGTGGACAAAGATCGTACTTTTTGGAGAATTGTCCTCTTTGGTCTGAAGAAACAAAAATATAATTTTGGGCCATGATGACCATTGTTATGTTTGGAGGAAAAAGGGGGAGGCTTGCAAGCCGAAGAACACCATCCCAACTGTGAAGCACGGGGGTGGCAGCATCATGTTGTGGAGGTGCTTTGCTGCAGGAGGGACTGGTGCACTTCACAAAATAGATGGCATCATGAGGACGGAAAATGATGTGGATATCAAGACATCAGTTAAAACTTGGTCGCAAATGGGTCTTCCAAATGGACAATGACCCCAAGCATACTTCCAAAGTTGTGGCAAAATGGCTTAAGGACAACAAAGTCAAGGTATCTGAGTGGCCATCACAAAGCCCTGACCTCAATCCTATAGAACATTTGTGGGCAGAACTGAAAAGCGAGCAAGGAGGCCTACAAACCTGACTCCGTTACACCAGCTCTGTCAGGAGGAATGGGCCAAAATTCACCCAATTTATAGTGGGAAGCTTATGGAAGGTTACCCAAAACATTTGACCCAAGTTAAACAATTTAAAGGCAATGCTATCAAATACTAATTGAGTGTTTGTAAACTTCTGACACACTGGAAATGCGATGAAAGAAATAAAAGCTGGAATAAATCATTCTCTCTGCTATTATTCTGACATTTCAAGACAGGGAAGTTTTACTAGGATTCAATGTCAGGAATTGTGAAAAACTGAGTTTAAATGTATTTGGCTAAGGTGTTTGTAAACTTCCAACTTCAACTGTATGTATAACCTCACAGTAATTCATTTTTGACCCAATAAATGACTGGGAGATTATACATATAGAGTGTGAGACTCTTTGTTTTTATGTTATGTTATAATATGCTATATGACATGTTATAATATGTTATAATATGCTATATGAGATGTTATAATATGTTATAATATGTTGTAATATGTTGTTATAATATGTTGTCATAATATGTTATAATATGATATGTTATAATATGTTATAATATGTTATGTTATAATATGTTATAATATGTTATAATATGATATGTTATAATATGCTATATGACATGTTATAATATGTTATAATATGCTATATGACATGTTATAATATGTTATAATATGCTATATGACATGTTATAATATGTTATAATATGCTATATGACATGTTATAATATGTTATAATATGCTATATGACATGTTATAATATGTTATAATATGCTATATGACATGTTATAATATGTTATAATATGTTATAATATGTTGTTATAATATGTTGTCATAATATGTTATAATATGATATGTTATAATATGTTATAATATGATATGTTATAATATGTTATAATATGTTATGTTATAATATGTTATAATATGTTATGTTATAATATGTTGTTATAATATGTTATAATATGTTTTAATATGCTATATGACATGTTATAATATGTTATAATATGTTATGTTATAATATGTTGTTATAATATGTTATAATATGCTATATGACATGTTATAATATGTTATAATATGATATAATATGCTATATGAGATGTTATAATATGTTATAATATGTTGTAATATGTTGTTATAATATGTTGTCATAATATGTTATAATATGTTATGTTATAATATGTTGTTATAATATGTTATAATATGTTATGTTATAATATGTTGTTATAATATGTTATAATATGCTATATGAGATGTTATAATATGTTATAATATGATATGTTATAATATGCTATATGAGATGTTACAATGTGTTGTTATAATATGTTATAATATGCTATATGAGATGTTATAATATGATATGTTATATGAGATGTTATAATATATGTTATAATATGATATTTGATATGTTGTAATATGTTATGTTATATTATGTTTATATATTATAAACTGTCATATCTCTCTATGTAGCCTTACCCAGAGGTGGCTGTAACATGTCTCCTCTCCTCTCACAGGTCCCTATAGGCTGGATGTCTGAGGAGTCCACCAGTCTCCAGAAATCGTTGGTGTTGTCACTCCCGTCCAGACGGAGACGCAGACGTGTCCCCATCATACCCATCACCGTGGCGATGCAGATGGACGTGTTGTTCCGAGGGTCGTGGGCTTCCAGCTTCATACCAGCCTTGAAGTCATTACTGGGAGGGAAACGGGACTGGGGGAGACAGGAGGGCAATGGATCAGTCAATAATGGACTGGGGGAGACAGGAGGGCAATGGATCAGTCAATAATGGACTGGGGGAGACAGGAGGGCAATGGATCAGTCAATAATGGAATGATCTGCTTATATGGGGCGGTAGACAGCCTAGTGGTTAAGAGTGTAGGGGCGGTAGGTAGCCTAGTGGTTAAGAGTGTAGGGGCGGTAGGTAGCCTAGTGGTTAAGAGTGTAGGGGCGGTAGGTAGCCTAGTGGTTAAGAGTGTAGGGGCGGTAGGTAGCCTAGTGGTTAAGAGTGTAGGGGCGGTAGGTAGCCTAGTGGTTAAGAGTGTAGGGGCGGTAGGTAGCCTAGTGGTTAAGAGTGTAGGGGCGGTAGGTAGCCTAGTGGTTAAGAGTGTAGGGGCGGTAGGTAGCCTAGTGGTTAAGAGTGTAGGGGCGGTAGGTAGCCTAGTGGTTAAGAGTGTAGGGGCGGTAGACAGCCTAGTGGTTAAGAGTGTAGGGGCGGTAGACAGCCTAGTGGTTAAGAGTGTAGGGGCGGTAGGTAGCCTAGTGGTTAAGAGTGTAGGGGCGGTAGGTAGCCTAGTGGTTAAGAGTGTAGGGGCGGTAGGTAGCCTAGTGGTTAAGAGTGTAGGGGCGGTAGGTAGCCTAGTGGTTAAGAGTGTAGGGGCGGTAGGTAGCCTAGTGGTTAAGAGTGTAGGGGCGGTAGGTAGCCTAGTGGTTAAGAGTGTAGGGGTGGCAGGTAGCCTAGTGGTTAAGAGTGTAGGGGCGGTAGGTAGCCTAGTGGTTAAGAGTGTAGGGGCGGTAGGTAGCCTAGTGGTTAAGAGTGTAGGGGCGGTAGGTAGCCTAGTGGTTAAGAGTGTAGGGCGGTAGGTAGCCTAGTGGTTAAGAGTGTAGGGGCGGTAGGTAGCCTAGTGGTTAAGAGTGTAGGGGCGGTAGGTAGCCTAGTGGTTAAGAGTGTAGGGGCGGTAGGTAGCCTAGTGGTTAAGAGTGTAGGGGCGGTAGGTAGCCTAGTGGTTAAGAGTGTAGGGGCGGTAGGTAGCCTAGTGGTTAAGAGTGTAGGGGCGGTAGGTAGCCTAGTGGTTAAGAGTGTAGGGGCGGTAGGTAGCCTAGTGGTTAAGAGTGTAGGGGCGGTAGACAGCCTAGTGGTTAAGAGTGTAGGGGCGGTAGACAGCCTAGTGGTTAAGAGTGTAGGGGCGGTAGGTAGCCTAGTGGTTAAGAGTGTAGGGGCGGTAGGTAGCCTAGTGGTTAAGAGTGTAGGGGCGGTAGGTAGCCTAGTGGTTAAGAGTGTAGGGCGGCAGGTAGCCTAGTGGTTAAGAGTGTAGGGGCGGTAGACAGCCTAGTGGTTAAGAGTGTAGGGGCGGTAGACAGCCTAGTGGTTAAGAGTGTAGGGGCGGTAGGTAGCCTAGTGGTTAAGAGTGTAGGGGCGGTAGGTAGCCTAGTGGTTAAGAGTGTAGGGGCGGTAGGTAGCCTAGTGGTTAAGAGTGTAGGGGTGGTAGGTAGCCTAGTGGTTAAGAGTGTAGGGGTGGTAGGTAGCCTAGTGGTTAAGAGTGTAGGGGCGGTAGGTAGCCTAGTGGTTAAGAGTATAGGGGCGGTAGGTAGCCTAGTGGTTAAGAGTGTAGGGGCGGTAGGTAGCCTAGTGGTTAAGAGTGTAGGGGCGGTAGGTAGCCTAGTGGTTAAGAGTGTAGGGGCGGTAGGCAGCCTAGTGGTTAAGAGTGTAGGGGCGGTAGGTAGCCTAGTGGTTAAGAGTGTAGGGGTGGTAGACAGCCTAGTGGTTAAGAGTGTAGGGCGGTAGGTAGCCTAGTGGTTAAGAGTGTAGGGGCGGTAGACAGCCTAGTGGTTAAGAGTGTAGGGGCGGTAGACAGCCTAGTGGTTAAGAGTGTAGGGGCGGTAGGTAGCCTAGTGGTTAAGAGTGTAGGGGCTGTAGACAGCCTAGTGGTTAAGAGTGTAGGGGCGGTAGGTAGCCTAGTGGTTAAGAGTGTAGGGGCGGTAGGTAGCCTAGTGGTTAAGAGTGTAGGGGCGGTAGGTAGCCTAGTGGTTAAGAGTGTAGGGGCGGTAGGTAGCCTAGTGGTTAAGAGTGTAGGGGCGGTAGGTAGCCTAGTGGTTAAGAGTGTAGGGGCGGTAGGTAGCCTAGTGGTTAAGAGTGTAGGGGCGGTAGGTAGCCTAGTGGTTAAGAGTGTAGGGGTGGTAGGTAGCCTAGTGGTTAAGAGTGTAGGGGCGGTAGGTAGCCTAGTGGTTAAGAGTGTAGGGGTGGCAGGTAGCCTAGTGGTTAAGAGTGGAGGGGCGGTAGGTAGCCTAGTGGTTAAGAGTGTAGGGGCGGTAGGTAGCCTAGTGGTTAAGAGTGTAGGGGCGGTAGGTAGCCTAGTGGTTAAGAGTATAGGGGCGGTAAACAGCCTAGTGGTTAAGAGTGTAGGGGCGGTAGGTAGCCTAGTGGTTAAGAGTGTAGGGGTGGTAGGTAGCCTAGTGGTTAAGAGTGTAGGGGCGGTAGACAGCCTAGTGGTTAAGAGTATAGGGGCGGTAAACAGCCTAGTGGTTAAGAGTGTAGGGGCGGTAGGTAGCCTAGTGGTTAAGAGTGTAGGGGCGGTAGGTAGCCTAGTGGTTAAGAGTGTAGGGGCGGTAGGTAGCCTAGTGGTTAAGAGTGTAGGGGCGGTAGGTAGCCTAGTGGTTAAGAGTGTAGGGGCGGTAGACAGCCTAGTGGTTAAGAGTGTAGGGTGGCAGGTAGCCTAGTGGTTAAGAGTGTAGGGGCGGTAGGTAGCCTAGTGGTTAAGAGTGTAGGGGCGGTAGGTAGCCTAGTGGTTAAGAGTGTAGGGGTGGCAGGTAGCCTAGTGGTTAAGAGTGTAGGGGCGGTAGGTAGCCTAGTGGTTAAGAGTGTAGGGGCGGTAGGTAGCCTAGTGGTTAAGAGTGTAGGGGCGGTAGGTAGCCTAGTGGTTAAGAGTATAGGGGCGGTAAACAGCCTAGTGGTTAAGAGTGTAGGGGCGGTAGGTAGCCTAGTGGTTAAGAGTGTAGGGGTGGTAGGTAGCCTAGTGGTTAAGAGTGTAGGGGCGGTAGACAGCCTAGTGGTTAAGAGTATAGGGGCGGTAAACAGCCTAGTGGTTAAGAGTGTAGGGGCGGTAGGTAGCCTAGTGGTTAAGAGTGTAGGGGCGGTAGGTAGCCTAGTGGTTAAGAGTGTAGGGGCGGTAGGTAGCCTAGTGGTTAAGAGTGTAGGGGCGGTAGGTAGCCTAGTGGTTAAGAGTGTAGGGCGGCAGGTAGCCTAGTGGTTAAGAGTGTAGGGGCGGTAGACAGCCTAGTGGTTAAGAGTGTAGGGGCGGTAGGCAGCCTAGTGGTTAAGAGTGTAGGGGCGGTAGGTAGCCTAGTGGTTAAGAGTGTAGGGGCGGTAGGTAGCCTAGTGGTTAAGAGTGTAGGGGCGGTAGGTAGCCTAGTGGTTAAGAGTGTAGGGGCGGTAGGTAGCCTAGTGGTTAAGAGTGTAGGGGCGGTAGGTAGCCTAGTGGTTAAGAGTGTAGGGGTGGTAGGTAGCCTAGTGGTTAAGAGTGTAGGGGCGGTAGGTAGCCTAGTGGTTAAGAGTGTAGGGGCGGTAGGTAGCCTAGTGGTTAAGAGTGTAGGGGCGGTAGGTAGCCTAGTGGTTAAGAGTGTAGGGGCGGTAGGTAGCCTAGTGGTTAAGAGTGTAGGGGCGGTAGACAGCCTAGTGGTTAAGAGTGTAGGGGTGGTAGGTAGCCTAGTGGTTAAGAGTGTAGGGGCGGTAGGTAGCCTAGTGGTTAAGAGTGTAGGGGCGGTAGGTAGCCTAGTGGTTAAGAGTGTAGGGGCGGTAGGTAGCCTAGTGGTTAAGAGTGTAGGGGCGGTAGGTAGCCTAGTGGTTAAGAGTGTAGGGGTGGTAGGTAGCCTAGTGGTTAAGAGTGTAGGGGCGGTAGGTAGCCTAGTGGTTAAGAGTGTAGGGGCGGTAGGTAGCCTAGTGGTTAAGAGTGTAGGGGCGGTAGGTAGCCTAGTGGTTAAGAGTGTAGGGGCGGTAGACAGCCTAGTGGTTAAGAGTGTAGGGGCGGTAGACAGCCTAGTGGTTAAGAGTGTAGGGGTGGTAGGTAGCCTAGTGGTTAAGAGTGTAGGGGCGGTAGGTAGCCTAGTGGTTAAGAGTGTAGGGGTGGTAGGTAGCCTAGTGGTTAAGAGTGTAGGGGTGGTAGGTAGCCTAGTGGTTAAGAGTGTAGGGGCGGTAGGTAGCCTAGTGGTTAAGAGTGTAGGGGCGGTAGGTAGCCTAGTGGTTAAGAGTGTAGGGCGGCAGGTAGCCTAGTGGTTAAGAGTGTAGGGGCGGTAGGTAGCCTAGTGGTTAAGAGTGTAGGGCGGCAGGTAGCCTAGTGGTTAAGAGTGTAGGGTGGCAGGTAGCCTAGTGGTTAAGAGTGTAGGGCGGCAGGTAGCCTAGTGGTTAAGAGTGTAGGGGCGGTAGGTAGCCTAGTGGTTAAGAGTGTAGGGGCGGTAGGTAGCCTAGTGGTTAAGAGTGTAGGGGCGGTAGACAGCCTAGTGGTTAAGAGTGTAGGGGCGGTAGGCAGCCTAGTGGTTAAGAGTGTAGGGGCGGTAGGTAGCCTAGTGGTTAAGAGTGTAGGGGCGGTAGGTAGCCTAGTGGTTAAGAGTGTAGGGGCGGTAGGTAGCCTAGTGGTTAAGAGTGTAGGGGCGGTAGGTAGCCTAGTGGTTAAGAGTGTAGGGGCGGTAGACAGCCTAGTGGTTAAGAGTGTAGGGCGGCAGGTAGCCTAGTGGTTAAGAGTGTAGGGGCGGTAGGTAGCCTAGTGGTTAAGAGTGTAGGGGCGGTAGGTAGCCTAGTGGTTAAGAGTGTAGGGGCGGTAGGTAGCCTAGTGGTTAAGAGTGTAGGGGCGGTAGGTAGCCTAGTGGTTAAGAGTGTAGGGGCGGTAGGTAGCCTAGTGGTTAAGAGTGTAGGGGCGGTAGGCAGCCTAGTGGTTAAGAGTGTAGGGGCGGTAGGCAGCCTAGTGGTTAAGAGTGTAGGGCGGCAGGTAGCCTAGTGGTTAAGAGTGTAGGGGCGGTAGGTAGCCTAGTGGTTAAGAGTGTAGGGGCGGTAGGTAGCCTAGTGGTTAAGAGTGTAGGGGCGGTAGGTAGCCTAGTGGTTAAGAGTGTAGGGGCGGTAGGTAGCCTAGTGGTTAAGAGTGTAGGGGCGGTAGGTAGCCTAGTGGTTAAGAGTGTAGGGGCGGTAGGTAGCCTAGTGGTTAAGAGTGTAGGGGCGGTAGGTAGCCTAGTGGTTAAGAGTGTAGGGGCGGTAGGTAGCCTAGTGGTTAAGAGTGTAGGGGCGGTAGGTAGCCTAGTGGTTAAGAGTGTAGGGGCGGTAGGTAGCCTAGTGGTTAAGAGTGTAGGGGCGGTAGGTAGCCTAGTGGTTAAGAGTGTAGGGGCGGTAGGCAGCCTAGTGGTTAAGAGTGTAGGGCGGCAGGTAGCCTAGTGGTTAAGAGTGTAGGGGCGGTAGGTAGCCTAGTGGTTAAGAGTGTAGGGGCGGTAGGTAGCCTAGTGGTTAAGAGTGTAGGGGCGGTAGGTAGCCTAGTGGTTAAGAGTGTAGGGGCGGTAGGTAGCCTAGTGGTTAAGAGTGTAGGGGCGGTAGGTAGCCTAGTGGTTAAGAGTGTAGGGGCGGTAGGTAGCCTAGTGGTTAAGAGTGTAGGGGCGGTAGGTAGCCTAGTGGTTAAGAGTGTAGGGGCGGTAGGTAGCCTAGTGGTTAAGAGTGTAGGGGCGGTAGGTAGCCTAGTGGTTAAGAGTGTAGGGGCGGTAGGCAGCCTAGTGGTTAAGAGTGTAGGGGCGGTAGGTAGCCTAGTGGTTAAGAGTGTAGGGCGGCAGGTAGCCTAGTGGTTAAGAGTGTAGGGGCGGTAGGTAGCCTAGTGGTTAAGAGTGTAGGGCGGCAGGTAGCCTAGTGGTTAAGAGTGTAGGGCGGCAGGTAGCCTAGTGGTTAAGAGTGTAGGGGCGGTAGGTAGCCTAGTGGTTAAGAGTGTAGGGGTGGTAGGAAGCCTAGTGGTTAAGAGTGTAGGGTGGCAGGTAGCCTAGTGGTTAAGAGTGTAGGGGCGGTAGGTAGCCTAGTGGTTAAGAGTGTAGGGCGGCAGGTAGCCTAGTGGTTAAGAGTGTAGGGCGGCAGGTAGCCTAGTGGTTAAGAGTGTAGGGGCGGTAGGTAGCCTAGTGATTAAGAGTGTAGGGGTGGTAGGTAGCCTAGTGGTTAAGAGTGTAGGGTGGCAGGTAGCCTAGTGGTTAAGAGTGTAGGGGCGGTAGGTAGCCTAGTGGTTAAGAGTGTAGGGGCGGTAGGTAGCCTAGTGGTTAAGAGTGTAGGGCGGCAGGTAGCCTAGTGGTTAAGAGTGTAGGGGCGGTAGGTAGCCTAGTGGTTAAGAGTGTAGGGGTGGTAGGTAGCCTAGTGGTTAAGAGTGTAGGGTGGCAGGTAGCCTAGTGGTTAAGAGTGTAGGGGCTTATAGTGTTGTAGTTACTGGGTCATATCTACCTGTCTGAAACAGCTGGGAGACGCGGCTGTGGATGACGTTTCCTTAAGGTACTCCTCCCAACTGAAGGGTTCTGGCAAAACAAAAGGGCATAGTTCATCCTATCTGACAGTCGTAGGTTACACTACATTGTGACAGAGAAGAACATTGCAGGAGACGTATCTGACAGTCGTAGGTTACACTACATTGTGACAGAGAAGAACATTGCAGGAGACGTATCTGACAGTCGTAGGTTACGCTACATTGTGACAGAGAAGAACATTGCAGGAGACGTATCTGACAGTCGTAGGTTACGCTACATTGTGACAGAGAAGAACATTGCAGGAGACGTATCTGACAGTCGTAGGTTACGCTACATTGTGACAGAGAAGAACATTGCAGGAGACGTATCTGACAGTCGTAGGTTACGCTACATTGTGACAGAGAAGAACATTGCAGGAGACGTATCTGACAGTCGTAGGTTACACTACATTGTGACAGAGAAGAACATTGCAGGAGACGTATCTGACAGTTGTAGGTTACACTACATTGTGACAGAGAAGAACATTGCAGGAAACGTGTTTAATACCATTAGATTTATCCAGAGAGGGGGGACCGGTTCCCGGAGAGGGGTTACTTCTCTCAGGTTTCTCCCTCCTCTCTTCTTTTGGCTCTGAAAAGGAGACAATTCAACCTCTTATGAATACACTTTAGAGTAGAATAGAAAATAATAGAACCAATCCAACACAAAGCATTAAAAAAAAGTGCTGACCTTTCTGAGGTGTTCGGCCCATTGTGACCGATGGTACCACCAGGTGCCAGGTGAGGAGACCACAGACTGGTCAATGTGCCACTACCGACGCGGTGCTGAGCTCCTAGAGCAGATACACAGAGAGAGACATGTATTTGTTAACCTGTATTTAACCAGGAAATCCCAATGCATTATTTTTTTCTTAACTTTTATTTAACCAGGAAGTTCCATTGAGGTCAAGATACCTTTTTAAAACAAGGGAGACAAGTAGAGTGAGGCGGGGCCCCTCGTTCTAGGTTGGTACAGCAGGCAAAAAAATCTATATCCACACCTTGTTTCCGCAAGAGTACACACAAAGAAACATCTATTGGAGAAATATCTAACAGCAACGACTGAAATGGAGGGGAATTTTTGCTCATCTTGATTGTCACAGCAACTAAAGCAGCAGAAGCTGGGACCAGGACACAGAAGGAAATGGATCAGCGGTAATCACCACGAACGCATTCTGAGGGAATGAAAACCAGAAGTGGATTTCATCCCTGACAGACAGTGTAATAATTGACTGGGCCTCCGGACCACGCAGGCTTCGGAAGATCAAAGAGTTTTTGGAGAAGTGATGAGGTCACAGCTGTCATGGCTGTAGACGGTACAGTAATACGTGCCGTGTAGCAGACACTTTTATCCACAGTACAGTAAGACTGGAGTCCACGCTCTTGTACCAGCCCATACAGATGAGTTAGGACACCTTGAACAACTTCTACCCACATGAAAGGTGCGGCTTTTAGTCACATCCAAAGTAGTGAAAAGGAGGCAGACAAAAAAGGAAGATCCGTTCAATGTACAGAAAAAAACAGACATAACCTTTTTTCTACAAATAACATGACCCAGGCTGAAGACTGAAGCCTCCAGACAGACAGAATAATAACATGACCCAGGCTGAAGACTGAAGCCTCCAGACAGACAGAATAACAACATGACCCAGGCTGAACACTGAAGCCTCCAGACAGACAGAATAATAACATGACCCATACAGACAGACAGAATAACAACATGACCCAGGCTGAAGACTGAAGCACCCAGACAGACAGAATAACAACATGACCCAGGCTGAACACTGAAGCCTCCAGACAGACAGAATAATAACATGACCCATACAGACAGACAGAATAACAACATGACCCAGGCTGAAGACTGAAGCCTCCAGACAGACAGAATAATAACATGACCCATACAGACAGACAGAATAACAACATGACCCAGGCTGAAGACTGAAGCTCCCAGACAGACAGAATAATAACATGACCCAGGCTGAACACTGAAGCACCCAGACAGACAGAATAATAACATGACCCAGGCTGAACACTGAAGCACCCAGACAGACAGAATAATAACATGACCCAGGCTGAACACTGAAGCCCCCAGACAGACAGAATAATAACATGACCCAGGCTGAACACTGTAGCACCCAGACAGACAGAATAATAACATGACCCAGGCTGAACACTGAAGCCCCCAGACAGACAGAATAATAACATGACCCAGGCTGAACACTGAAGCCCCCAGACAGACAGAATAATAACATGACCCAGGCTGAAGACTGAAGCACCCAGACAGACAGACAGACAGAATAATAACATGACCCAGGCTAAAGACTGAAGCACCCAGACAGACAGAATAATAACATGACCCAGGCTGAAGACTGAAGCCCCCAGACAGACAGAATAATAACATGACCCAGGCTGAAGACTGAAGCCCCCAGACAGACAGAATAATAACATGACCCAGGCTGAAGACTGAAGCCCCCAGACAGACAGAATAATAACATGACCCAGGCTGAAGACTGAAGCCCCCAGACAGACAGAATAATAACATGACCCAGGCTGAAGACTGAAGCCTCCAGACAGACAGAATAACAACATGACCCAGGCTGAACACTGAAGCCCCCAGACAGACAGAATAATAACATGACCCAGGCTGAACACTGAAGCCCCCAGACAGACAGAATAATAACATGACCCAGGCTGAAGACTGAAGCCCCCAGACAGACAGAATAATAACATGACCCAGGCTGAAGACTGAAGCCCCCAGACAGACAGAATAATAACATGACCCAGGCTGAAGACTGAAGCACCCAGACAGACAGAATAATAACATGACCCAGGCTGAAGACTGAAGCCCCCAGACAGACATAATAATAACATGACCCAGGCTGAACACTGAAGCCCCCAGACAGACAGAATAATAACATGACCCAGGCTGAAGACTGAAGCACCCAGACAGACAGAATAATAACATGACCCAGGCTGAAGACTGAAGCACCCAGACAGACAGAATAATAACATGACCCAGGCTGAAGACTGAAGCCCCCAGACAGACAGAATAATAACATGACCCAGGCTGAAGACTGAAGCACCCAGACAGACAGAATAATAACATGACCCAGGCTGAAGACTGAAGCCCCCAGACAGACAGAATAATAACATGACCCAGGCTGAAGACTGAAGCCCCCAGACAGACAGAATAATATCATGACCCAGGCTGAAGACTGAAGCACCCAGACAGACAGACAGACAGAATAATAACATGACCCAGGCTGAAGACTGAAGCCTCCAGACAGACAGAATAACAACATGACCCAGGCTGAACACTGAAGCCCCCAGACAGACAGAATAATAACATGACCCAGGCTGAACACTGAAGCCCCCAGACAGACAGAATAATAACATGACCCAGGCTGAAGACTGAAGCCCCCAGACAGACAGAATAATAACATGACCCAGGCTGAAGACTGAAGCACCCAGACAGACAGAATAATAACATGACCCAGGCTGAAGACTGAAGCCCCCAGACAGACAGAATAATAACATGACCCAGGCTGAAGACTGAAGCCCCCAGACAGACATAATAATAACATGACCCAGGCTGAACACTGAAGCCCCCAGACAGACAGAATAATAACATGACCCAGGCTGAAGACTGAAGCACCCAGACAGACAGAATAATAACATGACCCAGGCTGAAGACTGAAGCCCCCAGACAGACAGAATAATAACATGACCCAGGCTGAAGACTGAAGCCCCCAGACAGACAGAATAATAACATGACCCAGGCTGAAGACTGAAGCCTCCAGACAGACAGAATAATAACATGACCCAGGCTGAAGACTGAAGCCCCCAGACAGACAGAATAATATCATGACCCAGGCTGAAGACTGAAGCCCCCAGACAGACAGAATAATAACATGACCCAGGCTGAAGACTGAAGCCCCCAGACAGACAGAATAATAACATGACCCAGGCTGAAGACTGAAGCCCCCAGACAGACAGAATAATAACATGACCCAGGCTGAAGACTGAAGCCTCCAGACAGACAGAATAACAACATGACCCAGGCTGAACACTGAAGCCCCCAGACAGACAGAATAATAACATGACCCAGGCTGAACACTGAAGCCCCCAGACAGACAGAATAATAACATGACCCAGGCTGAAGACTGAAGCCCCCAGACAGACAGAATAATAACATGACCCAGGCTGAAGACTGAAGCCCCCAGACAGACAGAATAATAACATGACCCAGGCTGAAGACTGAAGCACCCAGACAGACAGAATAATAACATGACCCAGGCTGAAGACTGAAGCCCCCAGACAGACATAATAATAACATGACCCAGGCTGAACACTGAAGCCCCCAGACAGACAGAATAATAACATGACCCAGGCTGAAGACTGAAGCACCCAGACAGACAGAATAATAACATGACCCAGGCTGAAGACTGAAGCACCCAGACAGACAGAATAATAACATGACCCAGGCTGAAGACTGAAGCCCCCAGACAGACAGAATAATAACATGACCCAGGCTGAAGACTGAAGCACCCAGACAGACAGAATAATAACATGACCCAGGCTGAAGACTGAAGCCCCCAGACAGACAGAATAATAACATGACCCAGGCTGAAGACTGAAGCCCCCAGACAGACAGAATAATATCATGACCCAGGCTGAAGACTGAAGCACCCAGACAGACAGACAGACAGAATAATAACATGACCCAGGCTGAAGACTGAAGCCTCCAGACAGACAGAATAACAACATGACCCAGGCTGAACACTGAAGCCCCCAGACAGACAGAATAATAACATGACCCAGGCTGAACACTGAAGCCCCCAGACAGACAGAATAATAACATGACCCAGGCTGAAGACTGAAGCCCCCAGACAGACAGAATAATAACATGACCCAGGCTGAAGACTGAAGCACCCAGACAGACAGAATAATAACATGACCCAGGCTGAAGACTGAAGCCCCCAGACAGACAGAATAATAACATGACCCAGGCTGAAGACTGAAGCCCCCAGACAGACATAATAATAACATGACCCAGGCTGAACACTGAAGCCCCCAGACAGACAGAATAATAACATGACCCAGGCTGAAGACTGAAGCACCCAGACAGACAGAATAATAACATGACCCAGGCTGAAGACTGAAGCCCCCAGACAGACAGAATAATAACATGACCCAGGCTGAAGACTGAAGCCCCCAGACAGACAGAATAATAACATGACCCAGGCTGAAGACTGAAGCCTCCAGACAGACAGAATAATAACATGACCCAGGCTGAAGACTGAAGCCCCCAGACAGACAGAATAATATCATGACCCAGGCTGAAGACTGAAGCCCCCAGACAGACAGAATAATAACATGACCCAGGCTGAAGACTGAAGCCCCCAGACAGACAGAATAATAACTGATGTTGTCTAACAATAAGAACCTGTTCGAAATGTAGTGCACATGCACATCCAATCAAATCATTCTCCCAGTGCAAGTTACAAAACAATAGCACATAGGCAGGAAAGGAAATGTGCCCACAGAGCCAACTGGATAAGTCTGTTTTTAGGTAGGTAACAATGAGCAATGGAGCCTAGACCACTCTGGTTCTACGGATATCTTACATTGTCAAGATGAAACCAATCACCAAAGAGGACGCTCAAGGTGAGAAAACATCCATCTAACCAGTGAAGTCCCAATGAAATCCATGTGATGGAAAAAGATGAAGAAATTCTCTCTCTATCAACATCTCTCCTGAGCCAACAAAAATGTCAGGTTTAGGTTTTGCAGTGTAACAGCTCTCTGTCCCTCTCCCCAGCCCCTCTCTTCCCAGCCCCTCTCTCTCTCTCTCTCGCTCCCTTCCTTCCTCCCTCCCCTTCTTAGATGTGGATCTCATTGAGCTTGCCCCAGCCATAAAGATTCCTAGCCTCCGTAAAAGGCCATTAAGCCATGTACATCTGGGGGAGTCTGTCTGGGGGAGTCAAGAACTCTAACATGAAAAGGATTCCAGAACCTCTCATTAACAGACAGACGATGTGTGTCTGCTCACTGGTCGAGGCCACGTTCCATTCAGGAGGGCCACGCCCCCAGGACAGAAAGGAGTGGAGATGTCCCCACTTTACAACAGGAGAGGAAGTGCTAGTGTTTTAGTTAGGTCTGGTTCCTTATTACTAGAGGAGGGCAATTCCACAATAACGGAATTACACTTTGACTCCAACTTTTCACTTTAAAATGAAACAGACTTATGGTAAAATCTCCCTCAGTTTTTTATGCGACCATGTTTTCCAAAACTCTTAAATATCTGCTCCGAATTAAGATTCAAAGATGTCTGCAGAAAGAATGGGGTGTCAGCTATGCCTATGACATCACAACTTGAGTAAAAAATTTAAAAAAAAGTTGGTTGTTGAACTACAGTAGGTGAAGTGGATCTGTTAACAGTATTTTGGTAAGGTCCCTGGTAATTCCCAGCCCTAGTAGGTAGGTATCAGTAAGGAGAGATGGAATTAACTGGAGAGAGAGAGAAATGTTATCTTGGTCGTCACTGTCTTGCTTTGACCACCAGATGGCAGAAGAGAGTAATGAGCTTAACAACAGTAAACCAGAGGAAGGAATGACATTAGCAGGTGTCAACTGTTTAGTGACTACTAGGATTTACCATTGTAGCCAATTCAATTGCAGTAATTCCGTTACAGATGTTTTGGTAATTCCGTTGTGAACTTTTATCTTAAAAGATGTGGGTTTTTGGTAACGGAATTAGAACCCACCAGGCAAAAGTTGGTTTCCTCAACATTGTTCACGTCATTTTTAAAAACGTTATAATTAAGTGATGACGTTGAATCAGCGTGGAAAACTGATTAGATCTGCAAAAAGTTACCACCATTTTGTTTTTTTTACCCAACTTTGAACCTACATTTTTAGTTGAATTCATGTTAGTTGACAACTCAACCAAATGTAAATCAAAACTAGAGGTTGAACTAACATCTGTGCCCAGTGGGAAGGGCACAAGGCAATGTTTCTTAAATGTACAGAAGGCAAGTCTCCAAAAGTAAATCTAGGTGTTGATATTAGTTGGCAGGGGTCTTTACTTCAACATGACTGTGTTTTGATGTATTTCTAATACTTCTTCCTGATAGATGTTTTCTAAGACCTTTTTCCTGATAGATGTTTTCTAAGACCTTCTTCCTGATAGATGTTTTCTAAGACCTTTTTCCTGATAGATGTTTTCTAAGACCTTTTTCCATCTGTTTGACCAGAAATCAAAGCCTTTGATTATTACACATTTATAGGATGGAAAATGGTTGAATAATGTATATATGCCTTCATTTAAAAGAATAAAATACATATATAGACTCTTAGCTTTCATTTGACATGCTACTATGAACTTCACATGTTGGCGCTCATGGGTCCTTTTTAAAATGGAAATGCCCAGGAGGAGATCACCTGTTCCTAAACCAAAATAATATATATAGTAATATCTGTGTGTAATGTCCATGCATCTTGGAGGGTCAGAGAGAGCATCTGACACTGTTCCTTAGCTTGGGGGTGGAACCACAATAATAATACCATACTAAATAATACCTTCAATAATGCCATACTAAATATTACTGAAATTAATAATACCATACTAAATACTACTGAAATTAATAATACCATACTAATTAACACTGACAATAATAATACCATACTAAATAATACTGACAATAATAATACCATACTAATTAATACTGACAATAATAATACCATACTAAATAATTCTGACAAGAATAATACCATACTAAATACTACTGAAATTAATAATACCATACTAAATACTACTGAAATTAATAATACCATACTAAATAATACTGACAATAATAATACCATACTAATTAATACTGACAATAATAATACCATACTAAATAATTCTGACAATAATAATACAATACTAAATAATTCTGACAATAATAATACCATACTAAATAATTCTGACAATAATAATACCATACTAAATAATACTGAAATTAATAATACCATACTAAATATTACTGAAATTAATAATACCATACTAAATATTACTGAAATTAATAATACCATACTAAATATTACTGAAATTAATAATACCATACTAAATACTACTGAAATTAATAATACCATACTAAATAATTCTGACAATAATAATACCATACTAAATAATACTGAAATTAATAATACCATACTAAATATTACTGAAATTAATAATACCATACTAAATATTACTGAAATTAATAATACCATACTAAATATTACTGAAATTAATAATACCATACTACATACTACTGAAATTAATAATACCATACTAAATAATACTGACAACAATAATACCATACTAAATACTACTGAAATTAATAATACCATACTAAATAATAATACCATACTAAATAATACTGACAATAATAATACCATACTAAATACTACTGAAATTAATAATACCATACTAAATAATACTGACAACAATAATACCATACTAAATAATACTGACAATAATAATACCATACTAAATAATACCATACTAAATAATACTGACAATAATAATACCATACTAAATACTACTGAAATTAATAATACCATACTAAATAATACTGACAACAATAATACCATACTAAATAATACTGACAATAATAATACCATACTAAATAATACTGACATTAATAATACCATACTAAATAATACCATACTAAAAAATAATAATACCATACTAAATAATACTGAAATTAATAATACCATACTAAATAATACCACCATATTAAATAATACCATACTCAATAATACCATACTAAATAATACTGACAATAATAATACCATACTAAATAATACCATACTGAATAATACCATACTAAACAATAATAATACCATACTAAATAATAATACCATACTAAATAATACCATACTAAATACTACTGACAATAATAATACCATACTAAATAATAATACCATACTAAATAATACCATACTTAATAATAATACCATACTAAATAATACTGACACTTTAACATCCTATTAAAAGGTTATAATGTATAAAGGGAAGGCTATACCTGTAGTCCATCATAAACAGTACATAAAGGGAAGGCTATACCAGTAGTCCATCATAAACAGTACATAACGGGAAGGCTATACCAGTAGTCCATCATAAACAGTACATAAAGGGAAGGCTATACCAGTAGTCCATCATACACAGTACATAAAGGGAAGGCTATACCAGTAGTCCATCATAAACAGTACATAAAGGGAAGGCTATACCAGTAGTCCATCATAAACAGTACATAAAGGGAAGGCTATACCAGTAGTCCATCATAAACAGTACATAACGGGAAGGCTATACCAGTAGTCCATCATAAACAGTACATAAAGGGATGGCTATACCAGTAGTCCATCATAAACAGTACATAAAGGGAAGGCTATACCTGTAGTCCATCATAAACAGTACATAAAGGGAAGGCTATACCAGTAGTCCATCATAAACAGTACATAAAGGGAAGGCTATACCAGTAGTCCATCATAAACAGTACATAAAGGGAAGGCTATACCAGTAGTCCATCATAAACAGTACATAAAGGGAAGGCTATACCAGTAGTCCATCATACACAGTACATAAAGGGAAGGCTATACCAGTAGTCCATCATAAACAGTACATAAAGGGAAGGCTATACCAGTAGTCCATCATAAACAGTACATAAAGGGAAGGCTATACCAGTAGTCCATCATAAACAGTACATAACGGGAAGGCTATACCAGTAGTCCATCATAAACAGTACATAAAGGGAAGGCTATACCAGTAGTCCATCATAAACAGTACATAAAGGGAAGGCTATACCAGTAGTCCATCATAAACAGTACATAAAGGGAAGGCTATACCAGTAGTCCATCATAAACAGTACATAAAGGGAAGGCTATACCAGTAGTCCATCATAAACAGTACATAAAGGGAAGGCTATACCAGTAGTCCATCATACACAGTACATAAAGGGAAGGCTATACCAGTAGTCCATCATAAACAGTACATAACGGGAAGGCTATACCAGTAGTCCATCATAAACAGTACATAAAGGGAAGGCTATACCAGTAGTCCATCATAAACAGTACATAAAGGGAAGGCTATACCTGTAGTCCATCATACACAGTACATAAAGGGAAGGCTATACCAGTAGTCCATCATAAACAGTACATAAAGGGAAGGCTATACCAGTAGTCCATCATAAACAGTACATAAAGGGAAGGCTATACCAGTAGTCCATCATACACAGTACATAAAGGGAAGGCTATACCAGTAGTCCATCATACACAGTACATAAAGGGAAGGCTATACCTGTAGTCCATCATAAACAGTACATAAAGGGAAGGCTATACCAGTAGTCCATCATAAACAGTACATAAAGGGAAGGCTATACCAGTAGTCCATCATAAACAGTACATAAAGGGAAGGCTATACCAGTAGTCCATCATAAACAGTACATAAAGGGATGGCTATACCAGTAGTCCATCATAAACAGTACATAAAGGGAAGGCTATACCAGTAGTCCATCATAAACAGTACATAAAGGGAAGGCTATACCAGTAGTCCATCATAAACAGTACATAAAGGGAAGGCTATACCAGTAGTCCATCATAAACAGTACATAAAGGGAAGGCTATACCAGTAGTCCATCATAAACAGTACATAAAGGGAAGGCTATACCAGTAGTCCATCATAAACAGTACAGTACTGATATACACTTCTTTCATTTAGTAGATTAATAATATGACAAACACCACTCAGGGATTATTATTATATTGTTCAGTTTTTGTTGTCATGGGAAGGAAATGTCCTATTTTTACTAACCTGTAACATAGGGTTTCTTAAACTATGGGTAGGGTCCCAAAGGGGGCCCTGGGAATGTCAGGGGTGAGTCGTGAGAATACAGTGCCTTGCAAAAGTATTCATCCCCTGTAAGGGTCGTGTGTGTAGCTGGTGTAGAGAGTCAGGCGCAGGACAGCAAATATGAGTAATCAACGTACTTTTACTCAAAATGACAAATGTACAAAGTAACATCACGAGCACACAATGACGGACCGAAAATACAATAAACAATCACTCATAAATACAACATGGGGAACAGAGGGTTAAATAATAAACAAGTCATTGATTGAGTGAAGCCAGGTGTGATAAGACAAAGACAGAACAAATGGAAAATGAAAAGTGGATCGGCGATGGCTAGAAAGCCGGTGACGTCGACCGCCGAACGCCGACCGAACAAGGAGAGGAGACGACTTCGGGCGGAAGTCGTGACAACCCCCTTGGTATTTTTCCTATTTAGTTTGCTTTACAACCTGTAATTTAAATGGATTTTAAATTGGATTTCATGTAATAGACATACACAAAATAGTCCAAATTGTTGAAGTAATTTTAAAAAAAATAGTTTGTTTAAAAAAAATTTAAAAAATTAAAAAATGAAAAGTGGTGTGTGCGTATGTATTCACCCACTTTGCTATGAAGCCCCTAAATAAGATCTGGTGCAACCAATTACATGGTCAACTGGTCAGAATTGAAGGAATGATGGATGGTGCTAAATACAGGGAAATTGTTGAGAGAAACCTGTTTCAGTCTTCCAGAGATTTGAGACTGGGATGGAGGTTCACCTTCCAGCAGGACAATGAACCTAAGCATACTGCTAAAGCAACACTCGAATAGTTTAGGGGGTAACATTTACATGTCTTGGAATGGCCTGGTAAAAGCCCAGACCTCAATCCAATTGAGAATCTGTGGTATGACTTAAATATTGCTGTACACCAGCGGAACCCATCCAACCTGAAGGAGCTGGAGCAGTTTTGCCTTGAAGAATGGGCAAAAATCCCAGTCGTTAGATGTGCCAAGCGTATAGAGACATACCTCAAGAGACTTGCAGCTGTGATTGCTGCAAAAGGTGGCTCTACAAAGTATTGACGTTGGGGGGGGGGGGGGGGGGGGGTGAATAGTTATGCACCCTTAAGTTCTGTTTTTTGTCTTATTTCTTGTTTGTTTCACAATAAAAAAAACATTTTGAATCTACAAAGTGGTAGGCATGTTGTTTTAATCAAATGTTTCAAAAATCCATTTTAATTCCAGGTTGTATGGCAACAAAATAGGAGAAATGCCAAGGGGTGAATACTTCCCACTTTATATCTATTATTACACACTATGTATTATTAGTTTGGGTTGTTGGAGGACGATTTGGGTCACAGGAGGACCATCAATTTCTCATTTGGGTCTCGAGCTGAAAAAGTTTAAAAGGGTAGCAAGCATTAGTTTTTACTCACCACGGTAAGAACACAGCACGGCCAAAGACTTAGTAACGTAGTTGTAGTTCCGATCTGGTTACCTATCAGTACAAACATAGTCATGTTTTTGGGTTATTACATATTTATTAACTTATTTCCGGATAACTTCTAAACTACCCACAATTTCTCAACGTCATATGGAGGAGCTACTCTATGCTAGCGAATTCAGCCCAAGCCGGCTAACGTTAGCCACACCTCATGCTTTTCACTGACTTTGTGGCTGTGCAGTGGTGTAATGTACTTAAGTAAAAATACTTAAGTACTGCTTAAGTACTTTTTTGGGCTATCTGTACTTTTCTATTTATATTTTTGACAACTTTTACTTCAATACATTCCTAAAGAAAATATTGTACTTTTTACTCCATACATTTTCCCTGCCACCCAAAAGTATTTGTTACATTTTTAATGCTTAGCAAGACAGGAAAATGGTCCAATTCATGCACTTATCAAGAGAACATCCCTGGTCATCCCTACTGCCTTCTGATCTGGCAGACTCTCACTAAACACACATGCTTTGTTTGTAAATTATGTCAGAGTGTTGGAGTGTGTTCCTGGCTAATCATAAATTTAAAATAAAAAAACGAAGAAATAGTGCCGTCTAGTTTGCTTAATATAAGGAATTTGAAATGATTTATACTTTTAATTTTGATACTTAAAACCAAATTATTTTAGACTTTTACTCAAGTAGTATTTTACTGGGTGACTTTCACTTGAGTCATTTTCTATTAAGGTATTTTGACTTTTACTCAAGTATGACAATTTGGTACTTTTCCACAACTGTGGCTGTGTTATCTAGGTGGGCTGTGTTATCTAGGTGGGCTGTGTTATCTCGGTGGGCTGTGTTATCTCGGTGGGCTGTGTTATCTCGGTGGGCTGTGTTATCTAGGTGGGCTGTGTTATCTAGGTGGGCTGTGTTATCTAGGTGGGCTGTGTTATCTCGGTGGGCTGTGTTATCTAGGTGGGAACCTTTTAGCAAGCAGGCACCGGTGCCTTCTTGCCGTGGGCTCCAAACGACAGAGAAACTCACACCTGCTTGCTGTAATTGTGTAATACCTTGTCTGTTCTCCTTTTTGTTTTTTCAACTTTTTGGCATGTTCTCTGTGAAGTAGGCTATGGGAGTTTTGCAACTTTTCCAACCTTGGATTAGTGCTAGCGCGCTAGTTGACGGACATCTGAAATCTATTTTGGATTTCGGCCCGATGAAGCGCCCGTCTCTCCTCTCTTCGGTAGCTAACTCAGCTTGCACTCTTTTAAAAGTGTTTGCATCGGATGGGCCCCCAACTATCAATATGTCAGTCTCTGCGTTCTCTTTGCTTTTCATATGCAGTTACGTGTTAGTTGTGTTCTAGCTGGTCTCCAGTAGGAGAGCTCTAGCTTGCCGACCATAACCGTGGTGGTTGGCTAGGCTGGCTAGGCTAATAGCTAGTTGGCTAAATAGCTACCTTTAGCTGGCTGGTTAGCTTGCTGGCTATGATAACTGCATATAGCTAACATTCATTGATAACTGGTTGTATGGTGTTATATATTTCCAAGACTTTGGTTTACTTTAATGTAGCTGTAAGCTATGTGTTGATAGCTACTGGCTGATAGGGCTAACAGTAGCAGGCTAGTAGGGCTAATGTTAGCAGGCTAATAAGGCTAACCTTAGCAGGCCATTAGGGCTAATGTTAGGTTAGTTGGCTAGCAACCTTGCAAGTTTATTTGTAAAAAATAAACTTACTTGCTTGTAAGTTGGCTGAAAGTAATTGAAGCCAGTAATCATGAGTGCCAACGATTTGGTTTAATTTGAAGTTAAACATTTGAAGTTATTCCTTTAGGAGTTTACATTTTAGGGAATAGGTTGGCTTGCAGGGTCTTCCATATTACATCACACCCTTGAAAAACCTTTCCCGACACGACTTCGGCATTCTTTGGAAATTCTGATCTGTTTTATGTAATAATTCCCGAAAAGAACTTTGCATTGGGATTTTTCATGTGTATACTAACGCAAATCCGTATGTTACATGTGGTTACGTTTGTTACCTACTCTTTAAGAACCCTTGCTGTTACACCATAAAATCTCTATTTGATACATTGTATAACATGATATGAGGTGAATGGTGTCCGAGTAAAACGAATGTAGGGGGCGTGTCCACATCGAGTGGCTGCACTCCTCAGAAGTGGGCGTTAACCGAAGAGGCTAACAGCAGTTTAGAAATTAGAAAAATATGCCCTTAGTTTATCTTTCGTTAATACTTATTTAATTCATTAATATATATTGCAAAAATGGGTACATACATAGACAACTGTTAAGCATTCTCTTAGATAAAGAAAAACCTATTGATTGACTCATTGTTTTTCAAAGACAACCCTGTGCAAATAAGTTTTTGGGGAAATACGGCAAGCCTAGTGTAAATAAAACAATAAAGTATACATAAAAACATACTAACGTGTGTTGGCAATCAATTGAATAAATAAAACATCGGCGTGTGATGCGTTTCCTTTTCCCTTTTTCATCATTCTCTCTGTTCCTGTCAATGATGTCAGCTAGGAACTAATACTACGATTTAGAAATGGAGCATGTGCCTCGATCATATCTCCACAATTATTATTATTATTATGATCTCTTTCTCTGAAAGAAATTGACCATCGTAAACACCAATAGCGCCCACTGTGCAGCAGTAGAGTCCAGGGAATATGTTACAAGAGCCAAAATGTGCCATGAAAAATACACACCGAGCTCATGGCGTAGTACTCATTGTTTACGTTTAATCTCTGCTCTCTCAGTGTTTGTACACAGCCTACATAAACCCGTAGGCTTAGATGAGAGCGAAAATTCCTTAAACTATATCTGGAAGTTATCATGAAATACACACAATGTAGTACTCACAGTTTCGAGAAGGTATTCGCGTCAGATCCTTCATTTGCCATCAGATGCAGGCCGCCATATTCCGTGTTCTACACCACGCGCATGTCCAACAGCAAGCTGCAATTTATGTTTTCCACTGTAGGTTTTATAATAAGGGGAATTTATTCATAGATTCTATAAAATACAGAATATCTTTCTGTGAAATTAACCATATTTACTAAATATATTTATAAGGAAACGAAACTACAATAGACTAGTGGTACTTTTTTGCATAGTAGAAGGAATATACATCAATTGAATCTGAATAAAAAATATGTACAAATATATAGGAAAATGCTATGAAAAACATATGCTATGGCAAAGGATCTATATTAGCCGAGAGAGAGAGAGAGAGAGAGAGAGAGAGTTAGAGAGGGTGAGAATGAGAGTCTACTATTTTGTCACAGAGTTTATTATAAAACGAACGACGAATAGATAGAAACTCATAGTATCTTTTACTTGCCTCATTAGCATGAATTATGAATAGAATACAATAGAATAGAAGGAGATGCCACAGGTAGCCTAATGGTTTCAGACTGTTTTGGGCTTTGTTAGCTCATTTCCATAGAATGAGCATTGAAATAATTACAGACAAATAATTTAGAGATGGTTTTAATATTCAATTATTTCCTGATTTCACCTTTTCTTGCATTTAAACTAATTATGTGACAGAATAAATACCATGACATAGCATTATGAACCGTAAATAACTAGGCTAAGTTAAATAATAGAGTAGAATAGGATCAAATAGCCTGCATGGCTCTAAGACTTTCAGCACTGTCAAAGCAGGACAGACCGTCACTAGAGAGACAGCTCGAACCTAAATAAAATCCCGCCTTTTGGACAATGTTTTACACTTACTCTACCCTCATAGGTTAAGAGAAAAAGGGTGTAGGTGGAATGACCCTTCTCGCCTTTCTATTGGTCTAAACTGACGCCAGTCAGAAGGATGCGGTTGCAGCTTTAACCAGCAGTAGGCTGAGTATAGAACACGGTGCAGGTTAATATTAGTTACCGTTGAGGCTAGCTGCATCCGACACTTCGTTAAAGGATGATGCAGGTGGAATCGTTTTATCCGTTTCAAAGATCTGACTGAGTGAGTATTGGATCGTTTAACCGTTAAATGTGTTTTCCCCGTTTAGTATGCTGTTGTTCTGTTCTGTCTCCACCATCACACCACAGCATCATTTTCATGGACATGGTGTTATTCAGTCAGTGCAGATCGAGCTTTTTTTTCCATAGACTGCACAGGCAGGCATAGCTTACAGTCAACCTGATGACAATTATACGAGCTTATTATCCAGATGTCCTTCTGTCATTCTGTTATATCACAGACATAACATCTCATTTGCCATGAGAATGGAATCAGGTTTTGGTAAAGCCGTGTGTTGCTAGACATCGTGATCGATACATGGCATAGCCTACATAGGCTGCCTACATTACATGGTGATGCAGGAGTGGGAGGCTGACAGAGCAGGCTATAGGAATGCTGTTTTGCTTTGCTTTAGCGTCACTGCGATTTAGAGACGCAGTTTCATCGCACACCAGCTCTCTCTCTATCTCTCTCTCTCTCTCTCTCTCTCTCTCTCTCTCACTCTCTGTGTCTCACTGTCTCTCTTTCGCTCTCTCTCACTCTGTCACACCAACGCACACACACACACACACACACACGCGCACACACACACACACACACACACACACACACACACACACGCACACACACACACACACACACACACACACGCGCACACACACACACACACACACACACACACACACACACACACACACACACACACACACACACACACATACATACAATCCATCATTCATCATTCCAAGTTATGAACCTGTGGGATGTAGCAACCCCAGAATAGCAGCAGGGACTAGTTTGTATCTGTTCATTTGCCTGTTGCCAGACCTAGTCTGGGGTATTTCCTACAACGTAACAGTTGTAGATGTTGAGCTTTTGGGAACCACTGCCTCTGTTTTCTAGGTTAGTCCACAGATAGAACAATGATGTTTCACCAGATGTATACATCTGAAGCATCCGGTTGGCGTTTCCACTCACCTCCAAATATGGTAGTGACAGGAAGCCCAGTGGCCGGCAGTGG
>NC_048582.1:7000541-7025541 GCF_013265735.2 Oncorhynchus mykiss | reverse complement strand
TATATGTGGTTGACTGGCTGAAGGGCTGAGGCTGATAGCCCAGGGCTACAGGGCGAGGGAGTGGCAAGCCTCTCTCAGGCCAGGGAGAGATACTCCGAGCTGGGGTATAAATGACCGGCTTCTTCCCTGGCCCATGGTTCCTTCACTGGTCCCTCCACTAATACAATTTAACGCTAGATCAGATGAGTCATTTCATTCCCATGCCATTTGTTGACGGAAGGATCCTCATCACACAGATTACTTGTCACCCATCACCCGGGGGGTGATGAGTTTCCAACTCTCCTCAATTCAGGAAGTGATGCAACAAAGGAGGGGAGGGACCACCAGTTATAGAACATATCATGGAAGAGGCTTTTCTTCTCCCGTCAAGACACTCTTGACTGAGTGACACGGACAGGAACTTCATATCAGGAAGTTAGTAAGTTGGTTTTCAAGAGCGATGGATGGGGTACATTCTGCATTTCGTAGAGTCATTTATTGATTGTTGATTGGCATATCTGACATGTAGTTCTGAAGATAATAGAGAAGTCAATTTTTCAGTAGCAGATTGAAATTCACTGACTATCTACTGGCTATGTGATGACTATTCACAGACTATCTACTGGCTATGTGATGACTATTCACTGACTATCTACTGGCTATGTGATGACTATTCACTGACTATCTACTGGCTATGTGATGACTATTCACAGACTATCTACTGGCTATGTGATGACTATTCACAGACTATCTACTGGTTATGTGATGACTATTCACTGACTATCTACTGGCTATGTGATGACTATTCACAGACTATCTACTGGCTATGTGATGACTATTCACAGACTATCTACTGGCTATGTGATGACTATTCACAGACTATCTACTGGCTATGTGATGACTATTCACAGACTATCTACTGGCTATGTGATGACTATTCACTGACTATCTACTGGCTATGTGATGACTATTCACAGACTATCTACTGGCTATGTGATGACTATTCACAGACTATCTACTGGCTATGTGATGACTATTCACAGACTATCTACTGGCTATGTGATGACTATTCACAGACTATCTACTGGCTATGTGATGACTATTCACAGACTATCTACTGGCTATGTGATGACTATTCACAGACTATCTACTGGCTATGTGATGACTATTCACAGACTATCTACTGGCTATGTGATGACTATTCACAGACTATCTACTGGCTATGTGATGACTATTCACTGGCTATCTACTGGCTATGTGATGACTATTCACAGACTATCTACTGGCTATGTGATGACTATTCACTGACTATCTACTGGCTATGTGATGACTATTCACTGACTATCTACTGGCTATGTGATGACTATTCACAGACTATCTACTGGCTATGTGATGACTATTCACAGACTATCTACTGGCTATGTGATGACTATTCACAGACTATCTACTGGCTATGTGATGACTATTCACTGGCTATCTACTGGCTATGTGATGACTATTCACAGACTATCTACTGGCTATGTGATGACTATTCACAGACTATCTACTGGCTA
Source organism: Oncorhynchus mykiss (assembly GCF_013265735.2). Classification (NCBI taxonomy): domain Eukaryota; kingdom Metazoa; phylum Chordata; class Actinopteri; order Salmoniformes; family Salmonidae; genus Oncorhynchus; species Oncorhynchus mykiss. The sequence goes on along the minus strand of NC_048582.1, from coordinate 7,024,009 downwards.
TGTGATGACTATTCACAGACTATCTACTGGCTATGTGATGACTATTCACAGACTATCTACTGGCTATGTGATGACTATTCACAGACTATCTACTGGCTATGTGATGACTATTCACTGGCTATGTGATGACTATTCACAGACTATCTACTGGTTATGTGATGACTATTCACAGACTATCTACTGGCTATGTGATGACTATTCACAGACTATCTACTGGCTATGTGATGACTATTCACAGACTATCTACTGGCTATGTGATGACTATTCACTGACTATCTACTGGCTATGTGATGACTATTCACAGACTATCTACTGGCTATGTGATGACTATTCACTGGCTATGTGATGACTATTCACAGACTATCTACTGGCTATGTGATGACTATTCACAGACTATCTACTGGCTATGTGATGACTATTCACTGACTATCTACTGGCTATGTGATGACTATTCACAGACTATCTACTGGCTATGTGATGACTATTCACAGACTATCTACTGGCTATCTACTGGCTATGTGATGACTATTCACAGACTATCTACTGGCTATGTGATGACTATTCACAGACTATCTACTGGCTATCTACTGGCTATGTGATGACTATTCACAGACTATCTACTGGCTATGTGATGACTATTCACAGACTATCTACTGGCTATGTGATGACTATTCACAGACTCTCTACTGGCTATGTGATGACTATTCACAGACTATCTACTGGCTATGTGATGACTTCAATAATTATCTACTGGCTATGTGATGACTATTCACAGACTATCTACTGGCTATGTGATGACTATTCACTGACTATAGACTGACTATCCACCAACTAACAACTGACTATAAACTGACTATAAACTGACTATAAACTGAATATCCACTGACTATAAACTGACTATAAACTGACTATAAACTGACTATCCACTGACTATCAACTGACTACCTCCTGACCGGTCATGTTGTCATGTAGGTAATGGAGGAATCAGGTTTGCTCTGCCAGCATCTGTCAGAATGCCAGAAAGCAGTGGGCCTCCCGAGTGGTGCTTTGGTCTAAGTAGCTGTGCCACTAGAGATCCCGGTTCGAGTCCAGGCTCTGTCGCAGCCGTCTGCGACCGGGAGACCCATGGGGAGGCACACAATTGGCCCAGCGTCGTCCGGGTTAGAGGAGGGTTTGGCCGGCAGGGATGTCCTTGTCCCATCGCGCTCTAGCGACTCCTGTGGCCGGGGAGCAGTGCACACTGACATGGTCGCCAGGTGCAGGGTGTTTGCTCCAACACATTGGTGTGTCTGGCTTGTCAAGAAGCAGTGTGGCTTGGTTGGGTTGTGTTTTGGAGGACGCACAGCCCTCGACCTTCGCCTCTCCCGAGTCCGTACGGGAGTTGCAGCAATGAGACAAGACTGTAACTACCAATTGCATATCACAAAATTGGGGAGAAAAAGGGTAAACAGCATTTATACATATATATATATATATATACATACAGATATATACATATACATACATATATATACAAAAAACAAAGCCAGAAAGCCAAATGAAGGGTTCACAGTTGAAGTCAGTTGAAATATGGATGAGCATAAAGTGGGCATGAGCTGAGGTGCATGACATCTCCCAAGACTGTTTCTTCACCCTTGAATGACTACAGAACATAGTGAAGATGAGCTCCAGTTCACTCACCTATACCTTGTTTAGAGAATATCAACTCTTTATAGTAGGATTTCACAACTTTTTTTAGCCGAACCATTAATACAAATATAAGTGATGTTTGGATACATCCCTGTTGCTAAGCGTTCTCCTCTCTTCTCTCTCCAGGAGCCTATGGAGTGGTTCTGAAGTGCAGGCACAAGGTAAGACCATGACGGCATCAGTGTCACACAGTCGATTCTTCAGGAAGTCTTATGTGAAATGCACAGTAACATTTTACTCTTTATCCTTAAGGTATACATGCTTATAACAGGTTCTCTTCATCCTTAAGGTATACATGCTTATAACAGGTTCTCTTCATCCTTAAGGTATACATGCTTATAGCAGGTTCTCTTCATCCTTAAGGTATACATGCTTATAACAGGTTCTCTTCATCCTTAAAGGTGCAATATGCTGAAACCGCTTTCCTGGTTGCTAAAATTCGAATAGTTTGCCTAATTTCAGTCTAGAGCAGAATCAACTAGGGATATATCATGTCACTTCTCTAGAGTCTAGAGCAGAATCAACTAGGGATATATCATGTCACTTCTCTAGAGGCCAGAGCAGAATCAACTAGGGATATATCATGTCACTTCTCTAGAGGCCAGAGCAGAGTCAACTAGGGATATATCATGTCACTTCTCTAGAGGCCAGAGCAGAATCAACTAGGGATATATCATGTCACTTCTCTAAAGTCCAGAGCAGAGTCAACTAGGGATATATCATGTCACTTCTCTAGAGTCTAGAGCAGAATCAACTAGGGATATATCATGTCACTTCTCTAGAGTCCAGAGCAGAATCAACTAGGGATATATCATGCCACTTCTCTAGAGCCTAGAGCAGAATCAACTAGGGATATATCATGTCACTTCTCTAGAGTCTAGAGCAGAATCAACTAGGGATACATCATGTCACTTCTCTAGAGGCCAGAGCAGAATCAACTAGGGATATATCATGTCACTTCTCTAGAGTCCAGAGGTAGCTAAATCATTCAGCCTACTTGTAGTGGAGGTTGCAGGATCAGATGGAAAGCATATTCTGTCTGCACCACTTTGGATGGCAGCCTGCTTGCTGTTCCTCCTCACAATTAGGCATCTTCGTTCCGTAATATTGAAGACAGTGCGATGTTACAGCTATATTTAGACATCTAGCCAGAAGCCACCCAAACTAGGCCTATCTGAACTATGACCATGATCAATAACATCGCCAGGTAGACTATTGTTCTGGCAAAGATGAGTCACTATTTTATATGATAGACTCGGTCCTTCTCTATTTTTGCAGAGTAAAACTGGAGGAAATGAAACAAAATATTGGTCACTACCCACTGGGCACAGTTTAAGGTCTAAAATTAAAAAATTGATTAAATAGTTGTTTTTCTCATCAATCTACCCACAATAACCCATAATGACAAAGCAAATACAGATTTTTAGACATTTTTGCAAATGTATTAAAAATAAAAAATGGAAATATCACATTTACATAAGTATTCAGACCCTTTACTCTTTGGCAGTGATTACAGCCTTGAGTCTTCTTGGATATGACGCTACAAGCTTGGCACACCTGTCTTTGGGGAGATTCTCCCATTCTTCTCTGCAGATCCTCTCAAGCTCTGTCAGGGTGGTTTGGGAGCGTCGCTGCACAGCTATTTTCAGGTCTCTCCAGAGATGTTGCATCAGGTTCAAGTCTGGGCTCTGGCTGGGCCAATCAAGGACATTCAGAGACTTGTCCCTAAGCCACTCCTGCGTTGTCTTGGCTGCGTGCTGATGTAACGGATGTGAAACGGCTAGCTTAGTTAGCGGGGGTACGCGCTAAATAGCGTTTCAACCGGTGACGTCACTTACTCTGAGACCTTGAAGTAGTAGTTCCCCTTTGCTCTGCAAGGGCCGTGGCTTTTGTGGAGCGATGGGTAACGATGCTTCGTGGGTGACTGTTGTTGATGTGTGCAGAGGGTCCCTGGTTCGCGCCCGGGTATGGGCGAGGGGACGGTCTAAAGTTATACTGTTACACTTAGGGTCGTTGTCCTGTTGGAAGGTGAACCTTCGACCCTGTATGAGATCCTGAGCGCTCCTGAGCAGGTTTTCATGAAAGATCTCTCTGTACGTTGCTCCGTTCATCTTTCCCTCTATCCTGACTAGTCTCCCAGTCCCTGCCGCTGAAAAACATCCCCACAGCGTGATGCTGCCACCACCATACTTAACCGTAGGGATGGTAATGGCCAGGTGATGAGCTGTGCCAGGTTTCCTCCACACATTACGCTTGGCATTCAGGGCAAAGAGTTCAATCTTGGTTTCATCAGACCATAAAATCTTGTTTCTCATGGTCTGGGAGTCCTTTAGGTGCCTTTTGCCAAACTCCAAGTGGGTTGTCATGTGCTTTTACTGAGTAGCTTCCATCTGGTCACTCTACTATAAAGACCTGATTGGTGGAGTGCTGCAGAGATGGTTGTCCTTCTGGAAGGTTCTCCCATCTCCACATAGGAACTCTGGAGCTCTGTCAGAGTGACCATCGGGTTCTTGGTCACCTCCCTGACCAAGGCCCTTCTCCCCCAATTGCTGGGTGTTGTTTGGCAGGGCGGCCAGCTCTAAGGAAAAGCTTTGGTGGTTCCAAACTTCTTCCATTTAAGAATGATGGAGGCCATTGGGTTCTTGGGGACCTTCAATGCTTCCCCAGATCTGTGCCTCTACACGATCCTGTCTCGGAGCTCTACGGACAATTCCTTTGACCTCATGGCTTGGTTTTTGCTCTGACATGCACTGCCAACTGTGCAGTGTGTGCGTTTCCAAATCATGTCCAATCAATTGAATTTACCACAGGTGGACTCAAATGAAGTTCTAGAAACATCTCAAGGATGATCAATGGAAACCGGATGCACCTGAGTTCAATTTCGAGTATCATAGCAAAGGGTCTGAATACTTGTGTAAATAAGGTATTTCAGTTTTTATGTTTTATACATTTGTAAAAAAAAATATTTAAAAAAATTGTAAAAGTTTTAAAAAAAAAATGTAAGTAAAAGAAAATGCTTTGTCATTATGGAGTATTGTGTATAGATTGTTGAGGATTTAAAAAAAAAAGTCATCCATTTTAAGTGAAGGGGTCTGAATACTGTCTGAATGCACTGTATGCCCGTTACAGTATGTGGGTTCTGATGAAAGGAACGTCATGTTTTTAAACGAGATTAAGCCTGCAGAGATCCATAGACAGGCAGAATCTGATACTCGGGGCTGATCTATTTCTTTGATGGAATGTGTGGTGTGCAGTAAGTACACTTTTGGTCATTGTATTCATATTTTGATGTGATACGTGGTCATGGTTACCCATGACATGTCATTTCACCAGTGTTGGCTACACCTGATGATTAGGCCCTAACTTAAAGCCCCGTGTAGTTTGGAACAATAGGATCAACTTACTGATTCATTACATGGAAATCATGTTGAACAAAAACCTTCTAGTTTATTGATAGTTGTCTTGGGCACAGCAGCATAACCTTCTAGTTTATTGATAGTTGTCTTGGGCAGAGCAACATAACCTTCTAGTTTATTGATAGTTGTCTTGGGCACAGCAGCATAACCTTCTAGTTTATTGATAGTTGTCTTGGGCAGAGCAACATAACCTTCTAGTTTATTGATAGTTGTCTTGGGCAGGGCCGAGCAACATAACCTTCTAGTTTATTGATAGTTGTCTTGGGCAGGGCCGAGCAACATAACCTTCTAGTTTATTGATAGTTGTCTTGGGCACAGCAACATAACCTTCTAGTTTATTGATAGTTGTTTTGGGCAGGGCCGAGCAACATAACCTTCTAGTTTATTGATAGTTGTCCTGGGCACAGCAACATAACCTTCTAGTTTATTGATAGTTGTCCTGGGCACAGCAACATAACCTTCTAGTTTATTGATAGTTGTCCTGGGCAGAGCAACATAACCTTCTAGTTTATTGATAGTTGTCCTGGGCACAGCAACATAACCTTCTAGTTTATTGATAGTTGTCCTGGGCACAGCAACATAACCTACTAGTTTATTGATAGTTGTCCTGGGCACAGCAACATAACCTTCTAGTGTATTGATAGTTGTCCTGGGCAGAGCAACATAACCTTCTAGTGTATTGATAGTTGTCCTGGGCAGGGCAGAGCAACATAACCTTCTAGTGTATTGATAGTTGTCCTGGGCAGGGCAGAGCAACATAACCTTCTAGTGTATTGATAGTTGTCCTGGGCAGGGCAACAGAACCGTGTAGTGTATTGATAGTTGTCCTGGGCAGGGCAGAGCAACATAACCTTCTAGTGTATTGATAGTTGTCCTGGGCAGGGCAGAGCAACATAACCTTCTAGTGTATTGATAGTTGTCCTGGGCACAGTAACATAACCTTCTAGTGTATTGATAGTTGTCCTGGGCAGGGCAGAGCAACATAACCTTCTAGTGTATTGATAGTTGTCCTGGGCAGGGCAACATAACCTTCTAGTGTATTGATAGTTGTCCTGGGCAGGGCAGAGCAACATAACCTTCTAGTGTATTGATAGTTGTCCTGGGCACAGCAACATAACCTTCTAGTGTATTGATAGTTGTCCTGGGCAGGGCAGAGCAACATAACCTTCTAGTGTATTGACAGTTGTCCTGGGCAGGGCAGAGCAACATAACCTTCTAGTGTATTGATAGTTGTCCTGGGCAGAGCAACATAACCTTCTAGTGTATTGATAGTTGTCCTGGGCAGAGCAACATAACCTTCTAGTGTATTGATAGTTGTCCTGGGCAGGGCAGAGCAACATAACCTTCTAGTGTATTGATAGTTGTCCTGGGCAGAGCAACATAACCTTCTAGTGTATTGATAGTTGTCCTGGGCAGAGCAACATAACCTTCTAGTGTATTGATAGTTGTCCTGGGCAGGGCAGAACAACATAACCTTCTAGTGTATTGATAGTTGTCCTGGGCAGAGCAACATAACCTTCTAGTTTATTGATAGTTGTCCTGGGCAGAGCAACATAACCTTCTAGTGTATTGATAGTTGTCCTGGGCAGAGCAACATAACCTTCTAGTGTATTGATAGTTGTCCTGGGCAGGGCAGAGCAACATAACCTTCTAGTGTATTGATAGTTGTCCTGGGCAGAGCAACATAACCTTCTAGTGTATTGATAGTTGTCCTGGGCAGAGCAACATAACCTTCTAGTGTATTGATAGTTGTCCTGGGCAGAGCAACATAACCTTCTAGTGTATTGATAGTTGTCCTGGGCAGAGCAACATAACCTTCTAGTGTATTGATAGTTGTCCTGGGCAGAGCAACATAACCTTCTAGTGTATTGATAGTTGTCCTGGGCAGGGCAACAGAACCGTGTAGTGTATTGATGTGGTCCTGGGCAGAGCAACATAACCTTCTAGTGTATTGATAGTTGTCCTGGGCAGGGCAGAGCAACATAACCTTCTAGTGTATTGATAGTTGTCCTGGGCAGGGCAACAGAACCGTGTAGTGTAATTGATGTGGTCCTGGGCAGGACAGAACAACAGATCCAAGGTCAATCAGAAGCAGTGTTGGTAACGTGGACCTTTAACTGTTGACATCATCAACTCCGCATCATATTGATTAATGAGGCTACAGCAAAACCTAAATTGATCATCTCTTCGTTGGGCAGTTGATCCGGCCTGGGGGGAAACTATTTGGAGCAGGGGGAAAAGTTAATAGTGTATGTCCCAAATGGCACTCTATTCCGTATATAGTGCACTACTTTTGACCAGGGCTCATAGGGATCTGGTCTAAAGTAGTGTACCAAATAGAGAATAGGGTGCCATTTTAGAAGCTAGCAATAGTTTTAGTAGGCAGACACCTCCATTCACAGGTTGGGAAATGATTCACTAATTTAATTAATTGAACTATTGAAGTCAGAATCATAATAAAATCATCATAATAATATACGGACTAATTTGGCAAATGAGGCTAAATCATTTTTATGAAAAGTTCACTAAAGTTTCTCTGCAATATACAGGCCATGTCCTAGAAAATATTTTCCAGTCCAAGTTACCTCTTATCTCAATTATTGTCATTTTATGCTGATGTTCCCCAATAGCCTCTCAGAAATCCTGTTATGCTGATGTTCCCCAATAGCCTCTCAGAAATCATGTTATGGGGTGTATTTTATTTGTATTTTTAGCCTGAAACCTTTTTTTAGTGGAAAGGGGTTTCCTGAATCCTGATTAATATTTAATTTCTCTGCTCACTGTAATATGGTCTGAGTCTGAAATGGGACCCTATTCCCTACATAGTGTCCTACTTTTGACCAGACCCTATGCAGGACCTGGTCAAATGTAGTGCACTATATAGGGAATAGGGTCCCATTTTGGATGCAACCTTGGTCAAAGCCAGCATGCAGAACAGCACCCTCCTCAGTAGCTGAATCTTTTAGAACATGTTTCAGATGAAACCTACCAGAATCACCTCAGTAGCTGAATCTTTTAGTACATGTTTCAGATGAAACCTACCAGAATCACCTCAGTAGCTGAATCTTTTAGGACATGTTTCAGATGAAACCTACCAGAATCACCTCAGTAGCTGAATCTTTTAGGACATGTTTCAGATGAAACCTACCAGAATCACCTCAGTAGCTGAATCTTTTAGTACATGTTTCAGATGAAACCTACCAGAATCACCTCAGTAGCTGAATCTTTTAGGACATGTTTCAGATGAAACCTACCAGAATCACCTCAGTAGCTGAATCTTTTAGTACATGTTTCAGATGAAACCTACCAGAATCACCTCAGTAGCTGAATCTTTTAGGACATGTTTCAGATGAAACCTACCAGAATCACCTCAGTAGCTGAATCTTTTAGTACATGTTTCAGATGAAACCTACCAGAATCACCTCAGTAGCTGAATCTTTTAGGACATGTTTCAGGTGAAACCTACCAGAATCACCTCAGTAGCTGAATCTTTTAGGACATGTTTCAGATGAAACCTACCAGAATCACCTCAGTAGCTGAATCTTTTAGGACATGTTTCAGATGAAACCTACCAGAATCACCTCAGTAGCTGAATCTTTTAGGACATGTTTCAGATGAAACCTACCAGAATCACCTCAGTAGCTGAATCTTTTAGTACATGTTTCAGATGAAACCTACCAGAATCACCTCAGTAGCTGAATCTTTTAGGACATGTTTCAGATGAAACCTACCAGAATCACCTCAGTAGCTGAATCTTTTAGTACATGTTTCAGATTAAATCTAATAGAATTTAATGCTTGGTGAGAATTGACCATTTGTCAAAAGAATGTTTGGTCTCTTGATTGACAGGCTGACCAACCAATCACCCGCAGCCCTTCCACTTCGGCTGCCTGATGGTTGTGATTGTCTTGATGAACGGGTATTTTACTTTGTTCAAGTTTGTTTACCATTCTCTCATTCTTCCTTTGGATGGAGAAACAGAGAGATGGGAGGGTTGGCTCTCCTCTCTTCCCTGTGATTGTGTCATCTACATGTGTTGTTCCTGGCTGGTCTATTTTGAGACAGCAGAGAGAGAGACTGCATCTTTTCATTTGTCTTTTCTCTCCCAGACGCGTTTCTGTTTGCACAGATTGGCACAGCTGTGGACGCTTGTGCTTGTGCTCCAGCTCCCCCAAACCAAACTCAACTGTGAGCTTTCGGCTCACAACTCATAGCAAACAGTTCCTTTCTTGTGTGGGTTGCTGAAAATCAGAGTTGTAGAGTTGAACTAGTCGATGTTTCACTTCACCATCCATTCTGAGGAAGACTGGGGCGGCAGGTAGCCTAGTGGTTAGAGCGTTGGGCCAGGAACCGTAAAGGTTGCTGGATTGATTCCCTGAGCTGACAAGGTAAAGATCTGTTGTTCTGCTCCTGAACAAGGCAGTTAACCTGCTGTCATTGTAAGTAAGAATTTGTTCTAAACTGACTTGCCTAGTTAAATAAAAAATCAGTTTGGAGTGACTGCAGACACAACATGACTAATGTTATGCTTCACACGTTCTGAACAATGGCTAACTTAATATTTCAATTTCTGATCTTTGTGAGGGGGTGTGGTTACTGGCTGTCCTTATGAAGAGAACTGTAGGGGGTGTGGTTACTGGCTAGTGTCCTTATGAAGAGAACTGTAGGATGTGGAGTTAGTGGCTAGTGTCCTTATGAAGAGAACTGTAGGGGGTGTGGTTACTGGCTAGTGTCCTTATGAAGAGAACTGTAGGAGGTGGAGTTTGTGGTTAGTGTCCTTATGAAGAGAACTGTAGGATGTGGAGTTAGTGGCTATCCTTATGAAGAGAACTGTAAGGGGTGTGGTTACTGGCTATCCTTATGAAGAGAACTGTAGGAGGTGTGGTTACTGGCTATCCTTATGAAGAGAACTGTAGGGGGTGTGGTTACTCGCTGTCCTTATGAAGAGAACTGTAGGGGGTGTGGTTACTGGCTATCCTTATGAAGAGAACTGTAGGGGGTGTGGTTACTGGCTGTCCTTATGAAAAGAACTGTAGGGGGTGTGGTTACTGGCTGTCCTTATGAAGAGAACTGTAGGGGGTGTGGTTACTGGCTGTCCTTATGAAGATAACTGTAGGGGGTGTGGTTACTGGCTATCCTTATGAAGAGAACTGTAGGGGGTGTGGTTACTGGCTGTCCTTATGAAGAGAACTGTAGGGGGTGTGGTTACTGGCTATCCTTATGAAGAGAACTGTAGGGGGTGTGGTTACTCGCTGTCCTTATGAAGAGAACTGTAGGGGGTGTGGTTACTGGCTATCCTTATGAAGAGAACTGTAAGGGGTGTGGTTACTGGCTATCCTTATGAAGAGAACTGTAGGGGGTGTGGTTACTGGCTGTCCTTATGAAGAGAACTGTAGGAGGTGTGGTTACTGGCTATCCTTATGAAGAGAACTGTAGGATGTGTGGTTACTGGCTATCCTTATGAAGAGAACTGTAGGGGGTGTGGTTACTCGCTGTCCTTATGAAGAGAACTGTAGGGGGTGTGGTTACTGGCTATCCTTATGAAGATAACTGTAGGGGGTGTGATTACTGGCTATCCTTATGAAGAGAACTGTAGGGGGTGTGGTTACTCGCTGTCCTTATGAAGAGAACTGTAGGGGGTGTGGTTACTGGCTATCCTTATGAAGAGAACTGTAGGGGGTGTGGTTACTGGCTAGTGTCCTTATGAAGAGAACTGTAGGATGTGGAGTTAGTGGCTAGTGTCCTTATGAAGAGAACTGTAGGGGGTGTGGTTACTGGCTAGTGTCCTTATGAAGAGAACTGTAGGAGGTGGAGTTTGTGGTTAGTGTCCTTATGAAGAGAACTGTAGGATGTGGAGTTAGTGGCTAGTGTCCTTATGAAGAGAACTGTAGGAGGTGGAGTTAGTGGCTAGTGTCCTTATGAAGAGAACTGTAGGAGGTGGAGTTAGTGGCTAGTGTCCTTATGAAGAGAACTGTAGGAGGTGGAGTTTGTGGTTAGTGTCCTTATGAAGAGAACTGTAGGAGGTGGAGTTACTGGCTAGTGTCCTTATGAAGAGAACTGTAGGAGGTGGAGTTACTGGCTAGTGTCCTTATGAAGAGAACTGTAGGAGGTGGAGTTAGTACATTGCCAGGCATGACTGATGTGAAGCTTCACTTGTCTGCAGTATCTACCGTAGTCTAATAGTCCCTGTGTTATCCTGTAGTGTAGTAGTGTAGTCTAATAGTCCCTGTGTTATCCTGTAGTGTAGTGTAGCAGTGTGGTCTTTCCCTGGGGAGGGGCTCAGGCAGACAGTCAGGCAGGCGGGGGACGGGTGAATGGATGAGGGCACATTGGATTTGTTCTGCCAGGCCTCGTTACACTGTAGTCCCCACTGTAGTACTGACTGACATCCAGGGTGAGGCTATAGAGGCCCAGGCAGCTCAGTTCAAGGAGTAGAAACAGTGATAACTTGGATTTGTTTGTGTCTCTAACCTGTATTTCTCTGACAGAACTGTTATGGCATCTATTGGTTACTAGGGATGGTCATGAGTACTGAACGGGCATCACAACTCCATCTATTGGTTACTAGGGATGGCCATGAGTACTCGAACGGTCATCACAACTCCATCTATTGGTTACTAGGGATGGTCATGAGTACTGAACGGTCGTCACAACTCCATCTATTGGTTACTAGGGATGGCCATGAGTACTCGAACGGTCATCACAACTCCATCTATTGGTTACTAGGGATGGCCATGAGTACTGAACGGGCATCACAACTCCATCTATTGGTTACTAGGGATGGCCATGAGTACTCGAACGGTCATCACAACTCCATCTATTGGTTACTAGGGATGGTCATGAGTACTGAACGGTCGTCACAACTCCATCTATTGGTTACTAGGGATGGCCATGAGTACTCGAACGGTCATCACAACTCCATCTATTGGTTACTAGGGATGGTCATGAGTACTGAACGGTCGTCACAACTCCATCTATTGGTTACTAGGGATGGCCATGAGTACTCGAACGGTCATCACAACTCCATCTATTGGTTACTAGGGATGGTCATGAGTACTGAACGGTCATCACAACTCCATCTATTGGTTACTAGGGATGGCCATGAGTACTCGAACGGTCATCACAACTCCATCTATTGGTTACTAGGGATGGTCATGAGTACTGAACGGTCATCACAACTCCATCTATTGGTTACTAGGGATGGTCATGAGTACTCGAACGGTCATCACAACTCCATCTATTGGTTACTAGGGATGGCCATGAGTACTCGAACGGTCATCACAACTCCATCTATTGGTTACTAGGGATGGTCATGAGTACTGAACGGTCGTCACAACTCCATCTATTGGTTACTAGGGATGGCCATGAGTACTGGATGGGCATCACAACTCCATCTATTGGTTACTAGGGATGGACAGGAGTACTGAACGGGCGTCACAACTACATCTATTGGTTACTAGGGATGGTCATGAGTACTGAACGGGCGTTACAACTCCATCTATTGGTTACTAGGGATGGACAGGAGTACTGAACGGGCATCACAACTCCATCTATTGGTTACTAGGGATGGCCATGAGTACTGAACGGGCATCACAACTCCATCTATTGGTTACTAGGGATGGACAGGAGTACTGGATGGGCATCACAACTCCATCTATTGGTTACTAGGGATGGCCATGAGTACTGAACGGGCATCACAACTCCATCTATTGGTTACTAGGGATGGACAGGAGTACTGGATGGGCATCACAACTCCATCTATTGGTTACTAGGGATGGACAGGAGTACTGGATGGGCATCACAACTCCATCTATTGGTTACTAGGGATGGACAGGAGTACTGGATGGGCATCACAACTCCATCTATTGGTTACTAGGGATGGACAGGAGTACTGGATGGGCATCACAACTCCATCTATTGGTTACTAGGGATGGACAGGAGTACTGGATGGGCATCACAACTCCATCTATTGGTTACTAGGGATGGACAGGAGTACTGGATGGGCATCACAACTCCATCTATTGGTTACTAGGGATGGACAGGAGTACTGGATGGGCATCACAACTCCATCTATTGGTTACTAGGGATGGACAGGAGTACTGGATGGGCATCACAACTCCATCTTTAACCAGATATATATATATATATATTTCAAATACTGTAAAGCTATTATGTGGAATGTGCTTTGTGACTGCCCAAACAGGCAAATACATTTTTATTTGTGAAAGAAAATTCATTTTTGTCCTGAAGACAACGTTAATTTGCTTTGACTCTAGTGTTCCATTGTACTTGTGTATTTGCGGGGCATAACAAATAAGAAACCAAGTCAAGAATCACACAGTTCTTCTCCCTAAATCCCCTTTCCCCTCCGCGTCTACACACAAGCTCCCGTTAGGCCTACAGAAATACATATAAAACCTATCTAACTGTGTAACGTGTGTGCTGGGAGTCGGGAATCAAGTTCAGGGAGTGAATCATTTAATAAATAAATGTCTATAAAACGTGTCTAACTGTGTAACGTGTGTGATGGGAGTCGGGAATCAAGTTCAGGGAGTGAATCATTTAATAAATAAATGAAAACATTATCCAAAACAAGAAACACGAACAACGCACAGACAGGAAACAGAAACAATAACGCCTGGGGAAGGAACCAAAGGGAGGGACATAAATAGGGAAGGTGATCAGGGAGGTGATGGAGTCCAGGTGGTGCTGATGATACGCAGGTGCGCGTAACGATGGTGTCAGGTGTGCGCCATAACGAGCAGCCTGGTGACCTCGAGGCCGGAGAGAGAGCACAAGTGACAATCTGATGGGATACGCAGGCTTCATTCCTTCCCAAATGACGTCAGTTTTAGGGAAATATGTGTTTCAACAACGAGCTACAGTTTTGGAATAATTGCGCCCTGTCTATTTTCCGTATAGAAATCATTTGCGAACTGCTAGTGCCTAAGCTATAACCCCACCCTAAACATAGACAAGTTCCACACTCAAAATATGCAAAACCATTAGTTTTATAAAGACAAAGAGCGTATTTTCATCAGAATCATTGAGCCTATGCCTACTCACCAAACTGATGTTGTGGCCATAATTCATCCCCATGCATTGTTCAATGTGGAATTGTTCATCCATGTTTTTATTTTACTCCAATGAACAGGCTGAATAAACTAAATAAAACGTCTGTATTTTGTAAAAAAATAAATAAATACAGATATTGGTTTGTAACCCTGAATAAAATGATCTTTCAACTCACCAAATTGAGCCCTGTTTCAAATGATCTCTCTTTGAGAGTCACTGTTTCAGACGCGAGATGTGCATCACTTCACACTGGAAAAGGTTTTGGTTCTAAATGAGCTAAATGAGGCTGTGCCATCGCACCATTGACTTCTATGAACGGACCACTGCTGAGGTTACTACCTTTTTAAAGATTGTGTTCCATTATATAATATAACCAGTTGATATGACAGAGTGTGTTCCATGATATAATATAACCAGTTGATATTGCAGAGTGTGTTCCAGGAAATAATATAACCAGTTGATATTGCAGAGTGTGTTCCAGGATATAATATAACCAGTTGATATTGCAGATTGTGTTCCAGGATATAATATAACCAGTTGATATTGCAGAGTGTGTTCCAGGATATAATATAACCAGTTGATATTAGTGTGTTCCATGATATAATATAACCAGTTGATAGTACAGAGTGTGTTCCAGGATATAATATAACCAGTTGATAGTACAGAGTGTGTGCCAGGATATAATATAACCAGTTGATAGTACAGAGTGTGTTCCAGGATATAATATAACCAGTTGATAGTACAGAGTGTGTTCCAGGATATAATATAACCAGTTGATATTGCAGATTGTGTTCCAGGATATAATATAACCAGTTGATAGTACAGAGTGTGTTCCAGGATATAATATAACCAGTTGATAGTACAGATTGTGTGCCATGATATAATATAACCAGTTGTAATTGCAGATTGTGTTCCAGGATATAATATAACCAGTTGATATTACAGATTGTGTTCCAGGATATAATATAACCAGTTGATAGTACAGATTGTGTGCCAGGATATAATATAACCAGTTGATAGTACAGAGTGTGTGCCAGGATATAATATAACCAGTTGTAATTGCAGATTGTGTTCCATGATATAATATAACCAGTTGATAGTACAGAGTGTGTTCCATGAAATAATATAACCAGTTGTAATTGCAGATTGTGTTCCATGATATAATATAACCAGTTGATAGTACAGAGTGTGTGCCAGGATATAATATAACCAGTTGATATTGCAGATTGTGTTCCAGGATATAATATAACCAGTTGATATTAGTGTGTTCCATGATATAATATAACCAGTTGATAGTACAGATTGTGTGCCAGGATATAATATAACCAGTTGATATTGCAGATTGTGTGCCAGGATATAATATAACCAGTTGATAGTACAGATTGTGTGCCAGGATATAATATAACCAGTTGATAGTACAGATTGTGTTCCAGGATATAATATAACCAGTTGATAGTACAGATTGTGTTCCATGATATAATATAACCAGTTGTAATTGCAGATTGTGTTCCAGGATATAATATAACCAGTTGATATTACAGATTGTGTTCCATGATATAATATAACCAGTTGATAGTACAGATTGTGTTCCAGGATATAATATAACCAGTTGATATTGCAGAGTGTGTTCCAGGATATAATATAACCAGTTGATATTACAGATTGTGTTCCATGATATAATATAACCAGTTGATATTACAGATTGTGTTCCATGATATAATATAACCAGTTGATAGTACAGATTGTGTTCCATGAAATAATATAACCAGTTGATAGTACAGATTGTGTTCCAGGATATAATATAACCAGTTGATAGTACAGATTGTGTTCCATGATATAATATAACCAGTTGATATTACAGATTGTGTTCCATGATATAATATAACCAGTTGATAGTACAGATTGTGTTCCATGAAATAATATAACCAGTTGATATTACAGATTGTGTTCCAGGATATAATATAACCAGTTGATAGTACAGATTGTGTTCCATGATATAATATAACCAGTTGATAGTACAGATTGTGTTCCATGATATAATATAACCAGTTGATAGTACAGATTGTGTTCCATGAAATAATATAACCAGTTGATAGTACAGATTGTGTTCCAGGATATAATATAACCAGTTGATAGTACAGATTGTGTTCCATGATATAATATAACCAGTTGATATTACAGATTGTGTTCCATGATATAATATAACCAGTTGATAGTACAGATTGTGTTCCATGAAATAATATAACCAGTTGATATTGCAGATTGTGTTCCAGGATATAATATAACCAGTTGATATTAGTGTGTTCCATGATATAATATAACCAGTTGATAGTACAGATTGTGTGCCAGGATATAATATAACCAGTTGATATTGCAGATTGTGTACCAGGATATAATATAACCAGTTGATAGTACAGATTGTGTGCCAGGATATAATATAACCATATTACGGTTTTAATAAATTGGCACTTGCGTTTTTTATTGACTGAATATATTTGGGGCGATTTATCAATTAGAATGAGTTATCTGTAACGGTTGTGATAAATTGGACATTGTTGCGTACTGTTGGGATATAGATAAATACACACATATTTTTTCCAGTGCGTTCCTTGTGTTCTAAAAACTTGAGTACTCAAAAATAAATCCTGCGAGTACTCAAACAGTCAAAAAAAAAATGTCACGTCCATCCCTAGAAGAGTGATAACTTACATCTGTTTGTGGCTCTAACCTGTATAACATTTATCTGACAGAGCGGTTATGGAATCTATAGGCAGTAGTCTGACTTGAGATCCGTGCCCATCTTAATTTCAAATCTTCACAATCGGATTAGAAGGAAAGGTTCCAAGGAAAGGTTCCAAGGAAAGGTTCCAAGGAAAGGTTGAATACTGAGGAAGGGATGTCAACATAATCAGCCCACAGAATCTGATCTTGTGATTGGTTGACACTGTGCCTGGCATTAAAGAAAGCCATACTGCCTCATTAAATGTTTATACTGATAAAACCTCATTCTGGAAGGACTCCCCGTGGCTTATTCCCAAAGCAACGTTAATATTTCATCGGCATACAAGAACGCAGCTTTCCGTAGGTAGGCCAAGTGTCAGTACTAGTAACAACGGGCTTCTTGTAGCTCCATCATATCTTAGAGGTATGAACATGGTCCTCAATAAATACTTAGAGAAGTAATGTACCACATTAGATATGAATGCTTTGGGAAACTCACCCTTGATATTTCCTCAAAATGTAAAAACTATCTATACTTCACATGCACTACCAGTAAAAAGTTTGGACACACCGACTCATTCAAGGGTTTTTGTTTATTTTCTACTATTTTCTACATTGTACAATAATAGTGAAGACACCAAAACTATGAAATAACACATATGGAATCATGTAGTAACCAAAAAAGTGTTAACCAAATCAAAATATATTTTATATTTCAGATTCTTCAAAGTAGCCACCCTTTCTTTCATAGTTTTGATGTCTTCACTATTATTCTACAATGTAGAAAATAGTAAAAATAAAGAAAATTAGTCCAAACTTTTGACTGGTACTGTATATTTTACATGGCGCGATGCTCCTTTCTCTAGAAGACAAAGGCACTGGCCGAGACACATACCTCTCCACTGACATGAAGTTGCCATTGTCTCAGAGTAGTAGGCTTTGAATAGTCCAGTGTTGGATTCTTCAGCTGCCTTACAGTAGTACCATACTGTGTGGGTTATGAATGAAGAATGGGACATCGTGATCTCATGCAGATTGCGATAGCAATGTCTGATATTGTTTTACTGTCTCTTCTCAGAGCCACTTGCTTGTACTTTAGCTAAATGAGTGGCTCTCTCTCCCTCCCTGTCTCTGTAATGTCCTGTACATACATAGTAGATGTTAGTGGACTTGAACCAAGACTGTCTGGTTTGGTCATAAGACGTGTTCACTGTCACTGTAAAGGCCTGATTGTCTTTGACTTCTTTACCCCTTCAGTGCAGATCAGTAAAGTATTCCCCCCTTCAGTGCAGATCAGTAAAGTATTCCCCCCTTCAGTGCAGATCAGTAAAGTATTTACCCATTCAGTGCAGATCAGTAAAGTATTTACCCATTTAGTGCAGATCAGTAAAGTATTTAACCCTTCAGTGCAGATCAGTAAAGTATTTACCCATTTAGTGCAGATCAGTAAAGTATTTAACCCTTCAGTGCAGATCAGTAAAGTATTTAACCATTCAGTGCAGATCAGTAAAGTATTCCCCCCTTCAGTGCAGATCAGTAAAGTATTTAACCCTTCAGTGCAGATCAGTAAAGTATTTACCCATTCAGTGCAGATCAGTAAAGTATTTACCCATTCAGTGCAGATCAGTAAAGTATTCCCCCCTTCAGTGCAGATCAGTAAAGTATTTAACCATTCAGTGCAGATCAGTAAAGTATTCCCCCCTTCAGTGCAGATCAGTAAAGTATTTAACCCTTCAGTGCAGATCAGTAAAGTATTTACCCATTCAGTGCAGATCAGTAAAGTATTTAACCCTTCAGTGCAGATCAGTAAAGTATTTACCCATTCAGTGCAGATCAGTAAAGTATTTAACCCTTCAGTGCAGATCAGTAAAGTATTCCCCCCTTCAGTGCAGATCAGTAAAGTATTTACCCATTCAGTGCAGATCAGTAAAGTATTTACCCATTCAGTGCAGATCAGTAAAGTATTTACCCATTCAGTGCAGATCAGTAAAGTATTTATCCATTCAGTGCAGATCAGTAAAGTATTTAACCCTTCAGTGCAGATCAGTAAAGTATTTAACCCTTCAGTGCAGATCAGTAAAGTATTCCCCCCTTCAGTACAGATCAGTAAAGTATTTATCCATTCAGTGCAGATCAGTAAAGTATGTATCCCTTCAGTGCAGATCAGTAAAGTATTTACCCATTCAGTGCAGATCAGTAAAGTATTTATCCATTCAGTGCAGATCAGTAAAGTATGTATCCCTTCAGTGCAGATCAGTAAAGTATTTATCCATTCAGTGCAGATCAGTAAAGTATTCCCCCCTTCAGTGCAGATCAGTAAAGTATTTATCCATTCAGTGCAGATCAGTAAAGTATTTATCCATTCAGTGCAGATCAGTAAAGTATTTACCCATTCAGTGCAGATCAGTAAAGTATTCCCCCCTTCAGTGCAGATCAGTAAAGTATTTATCCATTCAGTGCAGATCAGTAAAGTATGTATCCCTTCAGTGCAGATCAGTAAAGTATTTACCCATTCAGTTCAGATCAGTAAAGTATTTATCCATTCAGTGCAGATCAGTAAAGTATTCCCCCCTTCAGTGCAGATCAGTAAAGTATTACCCCTTCAGTGCAGATCAGTAAAGCCTTCCTATCTGGTAGTGTCTGTCTGTAGTAACCTATGACCAATAACCATGACAGGGTTCTCACTAGATGTCCATGCCACAGTTATATGACTATATCGTGATTGTCAAAATTGATGTTTCTCTAGTCTGTTTGGGACCTGGCACACACAATGAGAAAGAGTTAGTGCTGCTTAGTGACTTCCCAGCAGACGGTGCTCAGTTCCTACTAACATATCCATCTGACTATCCATGACAGAAGTGATCTAGAACTCATCAAGTCATCATCACTCACTGTACTGTGTTATTTTCACACGGCTAGACCACAGAAATAAAAGCCTTTTAGCCTCTGTGGAAGAGTGCTGTTATTTATACCCTCTATCAGCTGAAACCAGGACAGGGAAGGGAAGAGAGAGTGGGGGCAGAGAGAGAGAAAGGGAGAGAGAGAAAGAAAGACATTTAAAGAGAGAGAGGGAGGGAGAGTGAGAGAGAAAAAAGAGGGAGAGAAAAGAGAGAGGAGAGAGAGCGAGAGAGAAAGGAAAGAAAGAGAAATGAAAGAGGGAGAGAGAAATGAGAGAGAGAGAGAGAGAGAGAGAGAGAGAGATAGAGAGAGAGATAGAGAAAGGAAAGAAAGAGAAATGAAAGAGGGAGAGAGAAATGAGAGAGAGAGAGAGAGAGAGAGAGAGAGAGAGGGAGAGAGAGAGAAAGGAAAGAAAGAGAAATGAAAGAGGGAGAGAGAAATGAGAGAGAGAGAGAGAGAGAGAGAGGGAGAGAGAGAGAGAGAGAGAGGAGAGCAGCAGCAGGGTTTTAAATGGGTCACCTTGAGAGGAGCACCATCATCAGAGGCCAGTATATATGGATGAGAAAAAAAGGATGGATGAGGAATGGAGGATGGATGAGGAATGGAGGATGGATGAGGAAAGATTGATGGATGAGGAAAGATTGATGGATGAGGAATGGAGGATGGATGAGGAATGGAGGAATGGAGGAAAGCCTGGCTAGTTCCTTGAAGTCGTGTGGAAAACCCACTCACTACGTTGTGTTCCAAATGTCACAGTATTCCCTATTTAGTGCACTACTTTGGACCAGCACCCATAGGGCTCTAGTCTAAAGTAGTGCACTATGTAGTGAATAAGGTGCCATTTGGGACACCGATATTGAGAGGAGGCTTATCATCACAGAGCAGCCTGAAAGAGGGGATATCTCCACAGTGCAGGATATCTCCACAGTGCAGGATATCTCCCCAGAGCAGGATATCTCCTCAGAGCGGGATATCTCCTCAGTGCAGGATATCTCCACAGTGCAGGATATCTCCACAGTGCAGGATATCTCCTCAGAGCAGGATATCTCCTCGGTGCAGGATATCGCCACAGTGCAGGATATCTCCTCAGAGCAGGATATCTCCTCAGTGCAGGATATCTCCTCAGAGCAGGATATCTCCACAGTGCAGGATATCTCCACAGTGCAGGATATCTCCTCAGAGCAGGATATCTCCTCGGTGCAGGATATCTCCACAGTGCAGGATATCTCCTCAGTGCGGGATATCTCTACAGTGCAGGATATCTCCACAGTGCAGGATATCTCCTCAGAGCAGGATATCTCCTCAGTGCAGGATATATCCTCAGAGCAGGATATCTCCTCAGTGCAGGATATCTCCTCAGAGCAGGATATTTCCACAGTGCAGGATATCTCCTCAGTGCAGGATATCTCCTCAGAGCAGGATATCTCCTCGGTGCAGGATATCTCCACAGTGCAGGATATCTCCTCAGAGCAGGATATCTCCTCAGTGCAGGATATCTCCTCAGAGCAGGATATCTCCACAGTGCAGGATATCTCCACAGTGCAGGATATCTCCTCAGAGCAGGATATCTCCTCGGTGCAGGATATCTCCACAGTGCAGGATATCTCCTCAGTGCGGGATATCTCCTCAGAGCAGGATATCTCCTCAGTGCAGGATATCTCCTCAGTGCAACAGTGCAGGATATCTCCTCAGAGCAGGATATCTCCTCAGAACAGGATATCTCCTCAGTGAGGGATATCTCCTCAGTGCAGGATATCTCCTCAGTGCAACAGTGCAGGATATCTCCTCAGAGCAGGATATCTCCTCAGAACAGGATATCTCCTCAGTGAGGGATATCTCCACAGTGCAGGATATCTCCTCAGAGCAGGATATCTCCACAGGGCAGGATATCTCCTCAGAGCAGGATATCTCCTCAGTGCAGGATATCTCCTCAGTGCAGGATATCTCCACAGAGCAGGATATCTCCACAGTGCAGGATATCTCCTCAGTGCAGGATTTCTCCACAGAGCAGGATATCTCCACAGTGCAGGATATCTCCACGGAGTAGTGGGGTAAAAAAAAACACTCTGTGAATGAAGGGTGTGTTTGAGTGTACCAGTGTAATCGTATTGAGTGTACTCATATTGAGTGTACTAGTATTGCGTGTACTCATATTGAGTGTACTAGTATTGAGTGTACTAGTATTGCGTGTACTCATATTGAGTGTACTAGTATTGAGTGTACTAGTATTGAGTGTACTCATATTGAGTGTACTAGTATTGCGTGTACTCATATTGAGTGTACTAGTATTGAGTGTACTAGTATTGCGTGTACTCATATTGAGTGTACTCATATTGAGTGTACTAGTATTGAGTGTACTCATATTGAGTGTACTAGTATTGCGTGTACTCATATTGAGTGTACTAGTATTGCGTGTACTCATATTGAGTGTACTAGTATTGAGTGTACTAGTATTGCGTGTACTAGTATTGTGAAAGTATTTGAGGTGTGTGTACTAGTATTGAGTGTACTAGTATTGTGAAAGTATTTGAGGTGTGTGTACTAGTATTGAGTGTACTAGTATTGTGAAACTATTTGAGGTGTGTGTACTCATATTGAGTGTACTAGTATTGAGTGTACTAGTATTGTGAAAGTATTTGAGGTGTGTGTACTAGTATTGCGTGTACTAGTATTGCGTGTACTAGTATTGTGAAAGTATTTGAGGTGTGTGTACTAGTATTGAGTGTACTAGTATTGTGAAAGTATTTGAGGTGTGTGTACTAGTATTGAGTGTACTAGTATTGTGAAAGTATTTGAGGTGTGTGTACTCATATTGAGTGTACTAGTATTGAGTGTACTAGTATTTGAAAGTATTTGAGGTGTGTGTACTAGTATTGAGTGTACTAGTATTGTGAAAGTATTTGAGGTCTGTGTACTCATATTGAGTGTACTAGTATTGAGTGTACTAGTATTTGAAAGTATTTGAGGTGTGTGTACTCATATTGAGTGTACTAGTATTGCGTGTACTAGTATTTGAAAGTATTTGAGGTGTGTACCTTGGAGTTTCCACTTTGGGACTATTCCATTGGCTCCATCCTATAGTGTCCGTTGGTTGGTTGCGTGGTGTCCTGTTCCTGCCCACTCCCCACTAGACGTCCAGCAGCGGCCATGTTTTATTTGCCAAGCATTTAAACTGTTCTCTCGTTTGTGAAACAATAACACCCTGGTCTGTGCTATTTAGACCTTGGCTGGCTGTTGCTCATTTCCTACTGAATCAATGTAGGTTGTGTAGGTTAATTATTTCTACAGGAACACTTTGATGCTGGGCTCATGTGTGTGTGTGTGTGTGTGTGTGTGTGTGTGTGTGTGTGTGTGTGTGTGTGTGTGTGTGTGTGTGTGTGTGTGTGTGTGTGTGTGTGTGTGTGTGTGTGTGTGTGTGTGTGTGCGCGTGCGTGTGTGCGTGCGTGTGTGTATACTTCTTCTTATTGTTACTTTGTCCTTGATGTTCACACTATGTACTGTAGATCAATGACTAGCCAGGGATAAAGATATCCATGACATTCATTCTGCCAATATCAGAAAGTTAGGCCTACGTATTTTACCCTTTAAAGCCAACAGCACAAACTGGTATGGTATGGATGTCTCTGGGATGGATATCTCTGGTACAGATATCTCTGGTATGGATATCTC